>NW_024082464.1:0-56868 GCF_003009895.1 Hyaena hyaena
TCAGTGGATTCTGCGTCTTTTTTCTCCCAATCTCTCAGGTTTTGTAAGGTTTCCAATGGCTTCAGATCTTTTCTGTGTGATGTATGGGCGCGAGTGCAAGTACGGAGCTCCTTACTTCTCCGCCATCTTGCCCTCTCTCTCTCTCTGCTCTTCATCTGGTGGGAAATGTCTGCTGGCATTGCTTTAGGTTGCTGTAGTAGAAAGAATAGGACCTAGTAGTCAAAAGACCTGGATGCACACCCTAAAGCTATCCTGTCTGGGTGTGTTCCTATTGGGCAAGTCACTTTACCTCTTTTGGCTTTCTTATTTTTGAAACCAATTGTTCCAGATTTAACTCTTATGACTCCATTACATAGACTTGGGAGTGAAGCCAAAGGAGATGGTTGCCTTCCCTCATCCTTGCATGTTCCAGATTCCATGTCTTTCCCTCACCTGTTTCTTTGACTTGGCATGTCTTTCTTTTCATTTCTGTTTATTAAAATTTGACCCATACTTCAAGGTTTAGGTCAATTATTTCCTACTTCAGAGCCAGGTTTAACACATATTGAGGACATTCTAGTGTCACAAATAGTGACAAAAATATGCTTCACATATATTACCTATTCCAACTACCAAAGTTGTGGAGTAACTGATATTCATATAAATCTGTTTATTTTATCCTGACTTTTTTCAAAGGAATTTGAGAAGCCCAGATGGTTAGTAGTGTTTTATTGTTTTATTTTACAGATAGGAAACTGGGTTGAAATAATTTGCATTTTAGTTCATATACCAGACTTAGGTGAAGACATAATCAGAATCTAATGCAGAATTTTGGCTACTGGCCTGTCATTTCATCCCATTTGTCCTGTTTGTCCTATTTGTCAAAATTTTCCATTTGACTCATAAGTTTGGTCTCTTTCTCTAAGCCATTGCAATCCTTCATTTAATACTTCATGCATTATTCCCTGCTTACACGATCTACAAATCGTATTTCTGTTCTATTATGAGTCCTTTGAAGGATGGAAGGCCCTGGGACTTGCTGATCTTGGTATCACTTAAAGTGCCCTCCATAGGGCCTTGCATAAAATAAGCATTTAATAATAGCTATTTTGGATGAATACATGGTATTTCCCCAAGCCAAACTGAGTAAGCAGCTGCATTTCCCTTAAGTCTGCCTGATAGGAAGTAGGTCCATGCTGACTGCTTAATAATTACTATGTACTGATGATGCATATATAGTAAACAGTACTTTGACTATGTGATTTTAGGCTAAGTGTCTTTCTGAATTTACTTAAGATTTTCCATTATATTCTTTTTTTAATGGAAATGAGTGGAAAACAAGCAATGCATTATCAGAGGCTTATTTATAATCTTTTATTAGCTGAACGAGCAATTATTGTGTTTACTATGTTATTGTCAAAACTTAAGAATTTATAACTTAAGGAGTGCCTGGGTGGTTCAGTTGGCTAAGTGTCCTACTTCAGGTCATGATCTCAAGGTTCCTGGGTTTGAGCCCCACATCAGGCTCTGTGCTGACAGTGTGGAGCCTGCTTGGGATTCTTTGTTTCTACCTCCCCCCCCCCCCCCACCGCCCCTCGTACTTTTACTGTCTCTCAAAATAAAAAAAGAAATGAAAGATTTCAAAAGAATTTAAAATTTTAGCAGAATGTAGGCTCTGTGTGTAAAGATCTTGCCTGTGATTTTCACTGCCATATTTGCCAGTATTTAGAGTAACAGTAGATGTTTAATCACATTTGTTGAATGGTGGGTGAGGTTGTAGTTTTCATTGGATGATGGACCTTTGACTCTTTGGATGATTTATTATTTAGGTTGCAAGACATTTTCATATAGGTCATCTCTTGATATTCACAGCAACCTTATGAGGTAGTTAAGGCAAGTGTTGTTACCTTCATTTAACAAAAAAGTCAACTGAGGCTCAAAGAGATAAAATGACTTTAGAAATCATCTACCTAACAGTAGCTCGTGATGAAGGCTTGGATCCAAGTATTCTTAAGGCAAATAAGTCCTTCTGCGTTTTCATGTAGAATGGAATGTTGATTGGGGTAATCATATTAGATAGCCTTTTAAGTTGTTTTCTGGAGTTATATGTAATAAATTGAAGTGGCTTTGGCATCTGAAAGATAGTATCACCAGGGAAACAATGCTACTGATTTTGGTCAGAGTCTGAATTTGAGTTAAGTTCTGAATTGTCCTTCAAGCCTTAGACTCGGAGGAAAACTAAGTACAGCCACTTTATTTTCCATTTACTTCCTTTGCCTCTAGTTTCCAGCATGTCTGGACCAGAAGCTATTGAAGGCTTCACATTTTTACCAAAATCTTCTAAATATCCTTTTGTACTCTGTAGTTTTTTTGTTCTTACCAGCTGAAAAGAACCAGCTGACTTCTTTGGTATTTTTATACCTTGTGCTTTATTGTTTTCTTTCAGTGTTTTCTACCCGATGCCAAAGTGCAGATGCTGTGATTGCTACTTCTAGTTCAAGACATCTGCTTTTCAGTAGGTCCTTTTCTTTCTTTCATTCCCGATTATAATCTTTATGTGCCACTGCTAAAGTACAGAGTCACATCTTGTCCTTGCAAGAATGAATACTCTGTTTTTAGTCTCTTGATTCTTGCATGGAATGCAAACCGAGTTTTAAGATACCATCTAAATGAAACATCTTCAAATCTGAGGACTTGAAAATACTCCTATAAGCTCAGTTGTCAGATTAAAAAACCATTCATTTTAAGCCTGTAAGTCTAGGCACAGTTTTAAATTGGGGATAAACAAGAAGTATAGGGAAAGTAACTAATTGGTTTAAGGTTATTTTTGTCTTTATATGCTCCCTTCTTTTTTTTCCCCCACTGATTCAAGTCAAACAGAATTATATAACCTAACTGGAAAGTACTTTCTATAACCTACCCACAAAAATAATGGCTTAGGTCAAAAGCCACACACTATCTGCTCAAAGGCTGTATTTGGCATGCAGAGCATTCTTAAAGCTGAATTAACTGAGAACATTGAAAAACTGAGGGATTTCATAAATGGTTCTGGATTTCTGGCTCTTCATAAGAAATGAGGGTATGACAGAACAAAGTTCACATTTCCATGTATCACCAATGGACTTGAGGTGGTTTCTGGAGGTGAATTGAGGGTGAGACTGATTCCTTATTTCACTTCCCTTCTTTACTGCTCCTGCTGGCCCCATCATAGATCTATATATAGCTAGTAGCCCCCTCCCTCCAACTCTCGCTTTCTTCCTATCCTTCCTTCCCCTCTCCCCCTCCTCCTCCCACTCCTCTCCACCTATGAAGGCCCTCTTTTTCTCCATCCAGTATTACATTGGGAAATAGTTCACTAAATTTATTTCCAGAAATGGATAACATAGATCTTTTTGAGGATTAAAAAGATCTATTGCCAGGGTATCATTTTTATAATCCCGAAAGGAAATATAGTAGGACTTTTTTTAAAGTATTCTATTTTAAAGCATAGAAAATGTGACATTAGTGTCATTGTTGTCATTATAGTACTTTTAAATATTTTTAAAAATGTTTTTATTTATTTTTCAGAGAGAGAGAGACACACACACAGACAGACAGAACATGAACAGGAGGGGCAGAGAGAGGGAGACACAGAATCTGAAGTAGGCTCCAGGCTCTGAGCTTTCAGAATGGAGCCTGATACCTGGTTCCAACTTTGAACAGTGAGATCATGACCTGAGTCAAAGTTGGATGCTTAACCAACTGAGCCACCAAGCCATCCTTCATTATCATACTTTTAATAAAAACGATATTGGGCCTGGAAGACCTGGTTTTGAGTTTTGACCCTGCCACTTACTAACTTTGACCTTTAACAAGTCATTTAACTTCTCTGTGCTTGTTTCCTCATCTCTGCCAGGTAATTATATCTGCCAGCCTCATGGTCATGTGTACTGAATGTGATCATGGATGTGAAAGTTCTTAGTACACCATATGGCACTATGCAAGGGTGAGATATTTTGTGGGGAAGCAGAGCTAGCATATGGTTTCTACAAACTTGGAATCTAGTTACAGAGACAGGACTTACATATAAGATAAAATAACAATTGAAAGTATCCTGCCTACAAAGGAAAGAGGTAGTCATTGTTATCAGACATAAGAAAAAGTATGTGATCATGTAGGATAATCAAACTCAAAATTAAGTGGATTTTATGGTATTTCTTCCATTTATTAACTTATTACAGAGCTTACTGTATAGATGGAGGTTGCTGCTTTGATTCTTAATTGGTTGAATTCAGAGCTGCTTAAGCTATTAACTGAAAGCTGAGCACATAATTTACTTTAATTATATTAAAGTCTGATAATACTCTGCTCTTCCCTCAAAAGGAGCTCATTAGGATATATGAAGTTATGTACAAATACTGAACACAAACAAGGATTGTATATAAAATGCAGTTAAGAAAATGGATGCATCCCCATGTCACTGTCTCCTTCATCATACACTGTAAAGTTGATATGCTTAGAGTTTAATACTGGGTATACATGGTTGTCCAAAAATCTTGGCTAAACAGTTATTCTTAGTCCAAAGTGTGGACTCAGGTGAACTTGATTAAACAGCTTCTTCTTGGACCTCTTTGTTGGTTTCTTGTGAGGATGTAGAATAGTGTGCTTTTCAACACATAGCTGTTACTCTCTTTTTCATGGTTTGTTTACTTTTATAATTTTTCATAAGGTTGAAATGTGTTTATATTGGTGCCTTTGGAGGGATGGTTATGTGGGGGGAGGCCTTGAGCCTTGCAGTTCACTTATGTCAGAGGAGGTTCTATGTGGAGGAGAAGGTCTGTGTTGCAATGGCTTATTGGTAAAAGTGTATTTCTCTTATATGAGAAGATGTGTCCTTCTTGGACCACAAACTTTATTCTAACAGGAAACTCTTAAAGATGATTTTTTTTTTTCATTATTCTCACTCATTCTTTCACACCTTTGTAGCATAAAGGAGAAGGAGCTGAGGTGGAGTAGATTTCTTCTGTGGCTTCATTTCCCAAGAGAACAGGTACACAAGAGTAAAAGAAAAAAGGTTTGTAACTAGTCCCAGTGCTATGAGAGTAGACAAAAAGTTAGAACTGTATTCATGACCATAAATTACTTGCTTTGGTAACTATACAAGCTTTATTAAAAAGGAAAGGAAAGGACACCTGGGGGGCTTAGTCAGTTGAGTATCCTGATTCTTGATTTTGGCTCAGGTCATGATACCAGGGTAGTGGGATGGAGACCCATGTCAAGCTTTGCACCGGGCATAGAACCTGCTTGAGATTCTCTGTCTCTCTCTGCTCCTCTCCAGCTCTCTCTCTCTCTCTCTTTCTCTAAAAAAAAAAAAAAGGACATATTTTATTATGAACACTCTATGTGGACCTTAGATACATGTGCAGAGCTGTTTTTACCTTACATACTCATAAAATTAAATGCTTGGCTTGTGATTTAGCCACATATGATTAGAAGTTTTCTTTCTTATTCTACCTAATGATCCTCTACCCAACAATTGTGAGATGTAGCCATATCTGTATCATTTAGGAGTAGATGCTTTGTGAGATGTCTACATACTGCCTGTCTCCCACAGCCTGTTCCTAGCCATCATGCGATCATTGCTGAACGAGGGTGAGAGGAAGTAAATCCAAATTTTCCTAGTTGTTGACATTTTTGCCTGAAGCTTTTTTTATAGAAGAGATTGAATATTGAATGAAGCTTTGTGTGGTCTAGATTTCAATTATCTAGGCTTTTTCTTTACAAACATTGTCAATGCACCATTATTTGGTGGTACACATACATTTTATATTAAATTGTATAAGCTAGTTTATTTCCAATTAAATGGCTTTATTACATTTTAAGTTTTAGCTCAATTACACTCACATTTGTTTATAGCTTATTGTTTGATACTGTATATTGCTTGTTACAGGTGGTTCAGTATGAAATCTCATTTTGATCGTACCATATAACCATTCTGCCTTTTGTTTATTTTTAATTTAGGAAGAACATATTTGGATTCCAGAACAGTGGTCCATAATTTAAAAAAAGTCAATAAACAGAAAGTAAGGATAGGGCTACTGAATACGAAACAGAAATGCAGAGAAATAATGTAGCTTAAGGTTAATATTGTGAAGTGCAAAGAGATATGAAATTTAAATCTGATGGATACACTAACCTCAAACAGTGTAAAGCCACTGAGAAAGGAGTGGATACCTCAATAGAGCATGTAAAAAGGAAGGGCATGTGTTTAGTACTGGCTTCCTTATGTCTTGTGGTGTTTATCAGCCAGATATGGAGATCCCTCAACTGGCTTTTTCTTATTTAATGAAGAATTAATCACAGAAGAATTTTAAATGACTACTATATTACACACACATTTATAAATTGCTTACTATGTGTCAAGATCTGTGCTTAATACTTTACATCAGTGAACTCATTTACCTTCCCAACAGCTCTTGGAGGCAGTTATTATTATTATCCACATACTATGGAAGAGGAAATGGAGGCTTTGTGAAATTAAACAGCATGTCTCTAGTGGCTAGTACACACCAAGTCTTGACATCTATGTCTGACTTCAAACTTCGTGCTCTTATTGCCATACTTTACTAAATATGCTACATTTTTAGCCAGACTAAACAATTCAGCTTTAAAATTGGCCAGCAGAACTACAGCCAAATTGAAGACAGTTTTTAGCTGTGTCTTCTTGGGTCTGTATGCATAAAATAGTAAAAAAACCAAAAACTAAAAAACCCCACAAAAAACAAGTGAAGACATCATTATTTAAGTGTCTGTCATCATCTCTATAATTCTAAGCTTGTCTTTTTTTTTTAGATGAGCATGCTTCCATGTAGAAGTCAATGTTCGTTTCTTGCTTAAGATTATATAGTTGAAAACTGGGGTAGAGTCAGCAGATTTGGCAAGTAGCATTATAGGACACGCAGTCAAAATGTCAATTTCAGATAAAATTGAGAGGTGGTTAATTTCCAAAATATATACAGAACTTCTACAACCAGTAGTAGGAAAAAAAAAGGATTAAAAACAGGTAGGGGATCTGAATAGATATTTTTCCAAATATCTGATATAAGTTATATCTCAACCTATAAAAAAAAAAGATGAATTCCAACTTAAATTGGCATTTTGTATTTTATCGGACAACTGTAGCTAAGATAGCCCTTCTTGGTGTAGCGATTCCATTAGGTCTAATCTCAACAGACTGGTGTCTGGTAGACACTGGACACTTAATTCTGTTTAATTCTGTAAGTGTTAACTCACCCTTCATCAGACCATGGTGTATACATGATAAAGGAAGGGTGCACAATGTAAAGATTGGTTATTTTATTTATAGCCCACAGTAATGAGATACAATAGTATCTGCTTTTTCCAGGATCAAGACACTGAGGTGATTTTAAAAAAATGCCAGATAACCAAGAGCTAGCACTTCATTTTAGCCTTTTTCAGTGCACACCTGTCTAAAATGTACCATGTACTTCTGAGATCCATTACAGAGAATGTGGAGCATTGTTCATCCACTGTCTCAATGAGGACTGAGCCAGTGGGCAAAAATCTGGATTCAAGACTGCATTGCCACTTATAACTTGTCTTCAAATTATTCTTTCAGATTCTCATGTGTAATCTGGGGATATTAATGAATGCAGAGCTTTGTTCAAAGAGTTATCATGAGGATTCAGTGATACATTAAACAAGCCAATATATTTTAAGGCCGTACATTTGGAACTGTAGAAACACATGCAGTAATATTAGTAACTTCAGTTAGCAGGCAGTGCTCTACTTATCTCGAGGGGCATCTGGGGAGTATTTGTCCTTTTTCTTCTTTTTTTTTTTTAGCAGTTTTTTTAAGGTTTAAAAAATTTATTTATTTTGAGAAAGAGATAGAGAGAGAGAAGGACAGAGAGAGAAAGAATGCACATGAGCAAGTGAGGGAGGGATAGAAAGAGGGAGAGACGGAATCCCAAGCAGGCCTGAGCTATCAGTGCAGAGCCCAGCGCAGGGCTCTTATCTTAGGACCCTTGAGTTCATGACCTGAGCCAAAATCAGAATTCTGAGGCTTAATGCACTGAGCCACCCAGGCACCCCAAGGAGTATTTGTCCTTCTACTGAATGATCCTAGAATGCTGTATATTTATAGATTTGATGTCTATTTGTTATCCCTGTATCACTTTATATTTTGCAGAACCATCAGAAATCTCTGTTCATTAGCCCTGTCTCCATTTTTTAGCCTGTTGCTTTAATATTTTCACCTTTTAACTCTGTAGACTTAGCCCAAATCCCAAAAACAGGTTTATGTCTCACTTATGATTAAAGAACATGAGGTCTTATTTGTTGCTTAAAGACTTTTTCACTCATTCTTAGAAGGAGACTATGCTCCAAATATTAATAATATAAAATAATAGTACAGTTTTGTGTCTACTGTATTCTGGTTTGTGCTAGATGCTTTATATACATCGTTTTTATTTCTTACAACAGTCCCACCAATATGTAATAGTGTCCATGCATTCCATATGTGGACATTGAGACTCAAAGCTGTTAATAGACAAATGAATTTATCAAGCCTACTTATGTGTTAGAGACAGTATCCTGCTTAGGCAAGTATTTCTGACTTGTAATCCCTGCTTGAGAGGAGGGCCTTTGAAGAAATAGTAACACCTCTGATCTATCATATATCTTTTATTTTTTTTTTGTTTTTTTTATTTAAAAATTTTTTTAAGTTTTAATTTTTTTGATAGAGACAGAGGTTGAGCAGGGGAGGGACAGAACGAGAGGGAGACACAGAATCCAGAGCAGGTCCAGGCTTCAAGCTGTCTGTACAGAATCCAATGTGGGGCTCAAACTCATGAACTGTGAGATCATGTCCTGAGCTGAAGTCGGCCGCTTAACTGACTGAGCCACCCAGGTGCCCCTATCATATATCTTTTATTAAGTTCCCACTGTCACCAGAATTCTTGTTTGTTAGAATGGCATTCCTGCTTGAGAATATCGTGACATTTTCATTTTATAGATGGAAAAGGAGAGTACATGATTCAGCTGTAATAACAGATGTACAGCACTGGGGTTCAATTTAGTCCTCATCTTTGCAGATGTCTTTCTAGGGCTTTCACAAATCTCCAGTGATTGACTTATTTTGCCTTCTCTCATTTTAGCCTGTTTGGTGTATGGGAGCTTGGATCCTGAGAATATTGCGTGTTTCTGGAGAAATCATTTAAATGATAATACATTTCTTTTCCCCATCACTATGGTCTTTAGGTGGCAAAGGCATTTGTACAAAACCAGCACTTTGGCTATACATTGCCAGGCATAAAGCAAAAGTTCTCTCTGGGTTTCTACACCCACGAAGACTGCAGTATTGTGGGAAAATGAATGGAAGTATAAAATTTGGGTGAAGGGAGGAGGCAGTTGTGGTCCTTAAATGGAATTGTATTTGCTACCAGGCAAGCCTTGGAAACCATTGGAGTTTTTTTGGCAACATCTCCAGGGTTAATTTAACTGAATAAAATCCCAAATGTAGATTCATCATGAAACACTAATGTAACAAATAAAATGAAAATATTAAAGCCATTGTTTTAATTCAGAAAGAGTTGAGAAATTGATTAAGATTCCACAATCTTTATTTTGAAGTTACCTAAGGAAATATAAGCTAATGGGGCTAATCATATGACTGGCATATGAAGATGCAACACTGTAAACTTTTGATCATATTCACAAAACGGGAATGCCAGATTCTAATTGTTCAGCAATTAGAGGTCTTAATTTAAATGTACTTGGTAAGTTTGGTTTAAGCACTGTATTGTAATGATATTGCATATATATGATGTAAAATATAAATAAAATAAATAGCAGTAATGAAAATGTCTTGAATCAACCACCCCAGCTAGTGGATGATGTAACATATAGTCTAGGATTATTGGTAGAGTTGCATGATTGTCTCTTTAATTTGTTACTATATATTCTTTTATATGCAAAGTACTTTAATCTTTATCTAATCTCTATATTACTGGATACATCAAAAATAATTGCTATTTCAGTCAACAATTTGGATATAGTAGATAGAGTCATAGTATTTGTAAAATGCTCATCAAGCTTGACATTCTTCTTGGGTAAAACCAACAATGTTGTGAAATTTGTGGCTCTACAGGTCCTATTTAGTATGGTTTTTCTAATCACCTATCAGCAAATGGAAGAATAATTTAGTTTTGGAGATACATTTGTTTCTGTATAAAATGAGGAAATTAAAAGTAGAAATAATGATTAAAAAAACAGCAATGTTATGACAATATTGTAATATAACATACTTGTAGAACACAAAAATATACAAAAACTTTAGTCTTCAAGTCTACCCTCACTTTGATATCTTTACCTTCTCTCTTTCTTTTCACCCCTTTTCTTTGCTTTGTTCAGATCTGTCTAGCTACCACTCTATTTTAACTTCTCTGCATGTTTCTTGAGACAGTAATCTCATCTCTGTTTTTATTTCCTTGTCTCCCACTCAGTCCTCTTCTTATTTTATCTCCTATCACTCCACTAATGTGTATGCGGTTCTTACCATTGGTGTTCTGAATATAATAGAAATTTAATTGTTTAATATAAAAGACACCTGGGTGGCTTAGTCTGTTAAACATCCAGGTCTTGATTTCGGCTTGGGTCATGATCTCATGGGCATGAGATAGAGCCCTGCATCAAACTCTCCCCTGGGCATGGAGCCTGCTTAAGATTCTCTCTCTCCTCCCTCTGCCTCCCTCTGCCCACTCAAGGGCATGTGTGTGTTCTGTTTCTTTCTCTAAAAATAAAAATAATAATAATAATAAAAGAAGTAATGAAAGTTAATCACTAAACAGGATTCATTTCTTTTGATTATAAAATCAATACACTAATTCCTTCATTGAACAGCTATTGATGTTCCATGAAGAAGGTATTCTTTGTGCTGGAGCTCTGATTACTAGAAAGGACCTACCCTTATGAAAATTACATTTTAATGGGAAGAAGAAGAAAATAAACACTAAAGATGTATAAACACGTGAATAAGACCACTTCAGATTTTAATAAGTGGGGAAAGAGAACAAAAGAGACTGTAGGGTGGGTTTCTCTGGACTCTGGAAAGCAGGCTGGTCAGGAACCCCTCTTTGGAGGTGATCATAGATAGAAGCTCACTGTGCCAAGACTTGGGGAGAGACTTGAAGGAAGAGCTAGCAGTTAGTGTAAGATCTAGAACTAGCTTGGCATGAGGGTGTTGGTTTGCACCCTCAGGAGTTTCCTGGATGAAATTTAAAACTGACTCCCATCCATGGAGGGCAAGGAGAAAGTGAAGAAAGAGGCAGGCCCATCTACATTGGTAGGTGGCAGGTAAGGGAATACTAAGCAAGGGGACTTACATATGAGGCTTGCCTTGGGTGGCTTCAAGCAGAGTAGATGTCTACACCCACCCACCAGACTCTTACAAGTATATATAGAGCCCTGAATGGTGTTCAGTCACGTATGCCATTACAGATGGTCTCACCAACACCTTCCACTCTCAAGAGTAGCTCTTTGAAACAACTCCCACTCTGTAAATGGTGGGCAGAATGTACTCTCCAAGGACAGGGGAGGGGTGAGAAGCCTCTGACTGCCTGGGTACAGCTTGTCAGCCAGTTATCAGTCATGTCTTCTGGATGACCTTCCCCAGCAAATGGATAGAGAGAAGGCCAATGTGGCTGCAGTGTAGGGAAGGAAGGACAAGGAATGCGAGGTGAGGTCAGAGAGGTGTAGGGGGGAGATGGTGTTGAGCTTTCTTTCCAGTAAGAAATTTAGATTTTATTTTGATTTCAGTAGGTAAGTAAATTTAAAGTAAGGAGTGTGTGTGTGGGGAGGGGGGCAAGTAGCATGATCTGATTTAAATTTTATAAGGCCAATCTGGTCGCTGTGAGGAGAAAAGGAACTTGTGTTATCAATTATAGCATTCTGCCTCAAGGGTAAATTCCTGTACTAGGTTGGGCTGATAAAGTCCATGCCAACACTGGGTTGGTATACATATTAGATTGATGTAGAGAAGAGTCCTAAAAAGACCCTTATATATTTTGTCTTACATGGCCTATATTTCTACAGAAGTGTCTTAAGCTCAAGGGGAGCCCAGGTGGATTCTAGGCCCCAGTTTTTATCTCCTTTGTATATAAGGCTTCCTTCCCCCCCACCCCTCAGCCCCTTTCCCGTCCATCCTCTCCTCTTTAGATTGATCACCTAAGCTTACTTTCTGTTTTTATGGGGAGATGATTTTTCTAGTAGCATAATAGTTTTTCAGTTCTGGCTTATTTATAATTAAATACACTTTCAACATTGCTGGGGAGGCAAAGGGTTTCCCAGTCCATCAAAAGACAAAATCTAAGAGAATATAACTGAAATGTCATATGAAAGAAAGGAGTAGGAGAAAGTCTGAAGGTCTAATTGTCAGTTTTCTCCTCTGACAACTTTTCAACATCCTTCACTGCCAAGGTTACCTTGCTCAATTATCCTGTTTCCCTCATGCTCCTTGCAAGCTGCTGCTGCTTGAGGAGCAATTTCAAGGTTTCTTCCTCTGTGTGTATTTATCCTGCAGTTTCCCATATCTTCTTCCCTCATATTATGCTGTTAAAAACCACATTTATATTTTGTCATTTTTGCAGATGAAGGGGTCAATTCTGAAAGTCCATCTTATCCCTTACTGTGGTGGACATGTTCAAACTGGGGTCTGGTGTTTACACAATGAATGAGAAGTGAATGCCCCCTTCTTTGTGCTCTCATAGAAGGTCAAGAAGAAATGGACCCTTCAGCCTTCTTTCTTCTTGATAATGCCCCTTTGTTGAAAACCCTCCTTCACTCCATTGCACTTCAGTTTGCTCAAACTTTATTGTTCTTTAAAAATCAGTTACAATAGCACCTCGGTGGCTCAGTCCAGCATCTGCTTCTTGGTTTAAGCTCAGGTCCTTATCTTGCAGTTCATGGATTTGAGCTCTGCATCTGTTTCTGCACTGATGGTGCAGAGCCTGCTTGGGATTTTCTCTCTCTCCCTTTCTCTCTCTCTGACCTTGTGCACCTTCTGTCTTCCCCTCAAAATAAATACACTTAAAAAATCAGAAGAAAACACATTCCAGATTGGATTTCTCCCTTTTTCTTCTCTTCCAGATTGCCCTTTCTTGTCTACCCTTCCCCCATCTCTTTCTCACATTCTTCTTTCTGTTTGTCTTTTCCCAATTTTACCCTAAAGAAATGACACATATGCTTCCTCCTCATTTTGACAGTGAAACAATATATTTGCCTCTAAGACACCACTCACATTCAACAAAAACTCATTTTCCATGCTAAGCTAACCCTTGGGCCAGGCCCTAGCTATTCACAAATGTGTGGAGCACAGTCCTTATCTTTAGGAACCTTATATGACAGTGAAGGATGGAGATAAGTAAATGAAGTTATAATAGTGTGGCAAGTGGCTGGTGTGTGTAAGTAAGGATGCTCAACCTGGTCCTGGGAGGACTTCTAAGCTGCCCCCTGACCAGTGAATAGAATCTTAGCACCAACAAGAGTGGATGGGGGGGGGGTGGAGTGGATGGCTGATAGATTTCCGGTGACATGGAAGTGAAACTTAGCTGGAAGAAATTGAGGAAATGCAGTGGAGTTAACACATAGACTAGGAACATGCTTGGAGAGGGAGATGGGGAGGAAAGGCATAACATTAAGATTAGGGACATAGTAAAAAAAAAAAATGCTTAACTCTGATTCAAGATTTTTTTAATATATATTGTTAAGGATTAAGGGTCTTTACTTCTGAACCTAGAGGGGGTTCTTGTGAAGTTCTTAATCATATAAGGGATGTATAATGATCATGGTTACATATTTGACCACACTGTGTTACATTCAGTCAACAGTATTAGGCACTTACTAAATGCTAAATGCTACAAATATAGTCATGAAAAAGGCAGACACAGAGCTTGTCTTCAATTCCGGAGGATGACAATGTTAGGAGTAAGAAATCCAGCTAAGAGAGAAATTTTGGTGGTCTGAACTGCAGTATTTCAGTAGGGATGAAAATAAGTGTATACATTTAACAAATACTCAGGAAGTAGTACTGACAGAAGATGGCAATTGAGTGGAAGGGGTAGAGGAGGTATGAGAGGGTAAAGGAAGGGGTCTTTACACATTTCCACATGTTGAATTGAATTCCCCTTCCTTTCTTAGTTTGACAGCCTGGTGACTTTGTGGGTGTTTCCATTTCCATATGTCTAGTTATTGGTTTGACCAGCTGTCAGTTCTGTCATCCCATTTGGTGAGTGCACAACAGTTTGGAAAATACAATGGGTCATTGACCTTGTAGCAGAGGCCATTTGCTATGGGAAAGCTATTATCAAGAATTATGCTAAGCAGCTCTTCTTGTCAGATGAGTTTTGCTAAACTGTTCATTCAGTTATATGATATGCCGTACAATAAGGTTCCAGGGATTAGATATAGAGGCGGGGAGGCAGGAAGTCTAAAAAAATGTTAGAAAAAGTAAAATATGAGTACAAAATCAGTAGTAAGAGTGCTGAGAGGAAACAAAAACTACAAAATGGAGGATGTAGAATGGGTATTTGGTTTACTGACAGAGAATACAAAACCAGATTATTTCTCTAAGAGCCTTTCTGACAACATTGATATCCTGTGTTACTCTGTAGAGAAAGGTTTCTGGAAAATGCTCCACACTCAGATATGCCTCTTGTTTGAAGAGGGTCTGGTTACATTTATTGATTCCCATACACAAATACATATGCCCCCTATGTTTTTCACTAATACTGTATTAACATTCTATGAAATTGATGTGTCACAGAATGTCTCGAGGGAAATGCTGCACTAACCAACTAATGATTACAGTAATTGTTAACATTTATTGAGTACTTATCTTCTGTGCATAGTGTTAAACTCTTTACATGAACGGTCTCATTTAATCTTGATACTGACAACACTATGCGGTGAAGATATTTATTATTACCCTGATTTTAATGGCAACAAAAATACTTCTAAGTTATGAAGTAATTTGTCCACAGTAATATAGCCAGTAGGCAGTAAACTGGATTTTAAACCAAACAGGCTAATTTAAAAGGTCAGACACACCCCTTTGTACCTTATCTTGACATGTCATAAAGACTAAGGTCCATGGAGGACTTGATAGCTGTTGGTGTCACTGAAACTCCCTTTACTCATCTCATGAATCAGACTGGCCTCTCATGTCCCTCCAGGACCAAAGGTAACATCCAGTTGCCTGGAATGTTCTCTAATATCATAGTCATTGAAATGCCAGAAGAGCAGGCATTTCACATGGGTATGTCATATTACAGTGGAGGAAACTAAAGCAGAAGATCCAGAAATTCATACATCACATATAATTAGACACCAGTGGAGCCTGGGTTCAAATCCAGACAGTCAGACTCAGTACTTAGTTATGTTCTTAATCATGCAATGATGTTTCCTCAACATCTGAACTGGTGCATGCAGCTTCTCCAGGCCAAGGAATATTAATATATATCTACATTAAAATATATAATAATTCAATTTTAAGGCATTTATCCTTATGAAAGACTCCTTTTCACAATTATACAAATTTATAGCCATCATTGCTACCACTGAATCATATTTTTGGATATAGGATTTTTGGAAGTAAAGATTTGAGGAAAGAGGTAACTTGGAGAATTAAGAGGAAGAGGAATCAGGCTAGGTCAGAAAGTGACCTCATGTACCTTCCCTAGAAATAAAGCAAGAATCTGTAGGTCAAACCAGAATGGAATTCAATATAGGACTGGAATATGAGAAGGCAGTAAGTGATGGACATATATTTTATCTCTGTCAGAAATAAATGGAGATGAATTGCGTTTTATATTAGTTTTACCTCTTAGCAAGGCAGTAGTTAAAGTAAGGAATTTAGAATTAGGCACTTCTGGGTTTCAATGTTTACTCTGTCATTAAACATGACCTTAGGCAAATTTCCAAATTTCATCTTTGAAATGGGTATGGACACACCAATATCCCAAATTTGTTGTGAGGAACAATTGAAATAATGTCATAGAAAGTGTTAGAGAAAGTAGGTGCTGAACTTTTATTATAGGTGGCTATTATTTTATTAGAACATTGCTTTCCTGAGTTTTGTGCATTCAACTTGAAAATGTTTGCTTGGGGGAAGGGGTACCTGAGTGCATCAGTCATTTAAGTGATCGACTTCAGACTTCAGTTCAGAACATGATCTCATGGTTTGTGAGGATGAGCCCTGCATTGGGCTTTGTGCTGACAGCTCAGAGCCTGGATGGAGCCTGCTTCAGATTCTCTGTCTCCCTCTCTCTCTCTGCCCCTCCCCCACATGTACTCTGTCTCTCTATGTCTCAAAAATAAAAATACATTAAAAACAAATTAAAAATTTATTTAAATGTTTGGTATTTTTCATTCTGCTTTTCCATTTTTCTCCTGCTTCTGATAAAGTGTAGAATGGTGGATACCTACAATATTAAAACATCTGTGTGTCTAGTGGTAGCATTGTAAGAAGTTGTACCAGGTGACTTTTTTTTTTTAAAGCATATTAAAAATAATAGATTTGAAATCAGTATATTCTGGGCAGGAATTCATCTCACACATTTTATGTAAACTGTTTACTCTGACCATTTGACCTGGCATTGAAGTAAGAATCTTTTAGGAAAAAAAGTAAGATAAGTTACTTATTTAAAGATTATTCAAACAATGATGCCTCGGATTTTGTGAATACGTTAATCTATATTTATATGGAGAAAAATGGTAATGTTTCCCAGTTGATTTAGGCTATTGTTAAGTGAATGAAGACTGACTGAGATAGGGCCTCTCTTATCTCTTTCATCATATCAAGGTAGTTTGTTTGGAATATTTTTATTTTTTTCTCTTTAGAGTTTATATACAGTAAACAGCTTTCCAAATAATAAATGTAATTTTCAGGTGTTCAGGTGCCATGAAAGCTTTAAATGTAGCACAATTATAATGGGAAAGCAGTGATTTCATATGCTTAGGGTTTTTATTACTGTTTTTTATTTGCAGGATGAGTAAGAGATACTTACAGAAAGCCACAAAAGGAAAGCTGCTAATAATAATATTTATTGTGACCTTGTGGGGGAAAGTTGTGTCCAGTGCAAACCATCATAAAGGTAAGCTCTTCTGGTTTTTTTCCTCACGTCTTTGTGGAATGTGACTACCTTTAACACAGACTGTTCTATTCTCTCTTCACTGGTCGATTAGTTTTAGTAGGTATGGGTCCCTCCCTGGTCATTCTCTTTATTAACAATGCCAAGAGCGTTATCCTTGGTGTGGCTTTGATAGGGAAGCATGATGATTTAAATGCTTCCAGGATTACTGCCATTTTTGCACAGAGTTCAAAGAGTTTGAAATTTTGACTCTGCCTTTCCGCTGTCACTTCCATTTTCGAGGTATTGATGTTAAAATGGTTAGCTGATATGTAATAAACGTGAGTTTCAAATTGCAGTCATTATTGTTAATGAAAGCATCTTTAATGATCTGTTATCTTAATAATGTATATATGTAAATTTCCCCTCAGTGCTTTTTGTGAGTCATATTTCTTCATGCCAGAGTACCTCTTTCACCACCTTTTAGACTCTATCCCTAGTACAATATTCAGCAGGATCAATTCAGAACAGTGAGAATATTTGTTTTTAACATATGTGTTAAGCCTGACAGCTCAGGCCCTTTCTGTCCTCTCTCCTGAGCGTAAGACTCAGTATAATGAATAACTACCTTTTCCAAATGAATTAAAATGGGGCTATTTCTGAACTGTCCCTACCATAATGAAGTATTCATAACCTGAATAGTCAATTTATATTTTTCTGTGAAATATGATGTTGCAATTCAATATTGAGTCCCTTTAACATTTAAATTTTATTTTGAGGGAAAGAGGGAGTTAAGAGTGCCTTGAATTTTGTAATACTTAAATTAGTTACACATGTGCACTTAATTAGTGTCACATGGAACATTAACACCAGGGAGAGGAAGGATGTGATATGAGAGAGTCATGACTCTTAGACAAAATCTTTACCCCCATGTTTAAAAGCAAAAAGAGACATCTTTCAAAATACGAGAGTTTTATGAAGCAGCTCTTCATATTTCATAATCCTGTTTTCACCCCACAGTGTGTGTGGTGGTGTACACATATAATATTAATTATATCATGTGTCTTTTAGAATTTCCTTCTTTCTTTAATACAACATACTGATCCACAAATCAACTTTAAATCGTCTTTGATAATTGTTATTAGTGTAAAATTAAACAGATGGCAAGGAGGACGTTATTCCCCATGCCTCCAGTTGGCAACAATGGACAAAATCTAAGGACAAAGCAGTGTTAAGCACTCATCTCTTTTTCTGAGAGAAGTTGGGGGCGGTGGTTATAGGAATGATGGGTGTCACTCTAATGAAGCAAGGGTTCGTGATAAAGATACTTTCTCAGCTCAAAGCCAAGTGATAGGATCCATGCAAAATGCCCCTTTTGTTATAAACTAACTTACACTTAAAATAGTAAGTATAATGTCTATGTAAGTCATGTCCATAAAATGAATATGTGGTTCATGCTCACCACCCAACTGAGAAATGTAGCATCTCTAATACTCTGGAAACTGGCTATGTCTGCCACTCTGATTTAATTCCTTTGCCTCTTACATCCCCAGATAATCACTATTCTTAAATTTTGTGATTATAATCCTTTTGCATTTATTTCTAATTTCACTGTGTATCTATATTTCTCCAAATGGCATATTCCTTAATTTTGGCTGTTATTTTATTTACATAATAGTATTATACTGTATTTTTCTGTAATTTGCTACTTTGCCCAAGAAGTATTTGTGGGTGTTGGCATATAGCTGTAGTTTATTCATTTTTTTTTTACTATTGCTTCATATTTTATTGTATGAAGTCACCACAATTAATATATTTATATTCTGGTACATGAACATTTGGCATTCTATACTCTTGCCATTACGAACAATGCTTCTGTACATATCTGTGCACTTCTCTCCCGGTGCGTGTGTGCAAGAGTTTTTTGGAACACATTCTGAGGAGCAGAATTTCTGGTTTTCAGGGGGTCCATGTCTTCAGACTTATCAGATAATGTCAGTGGTTTTCCAAAGTGGTAGTAGTAATAAAGTAGTTCCAGGTATTTTCTCACTATCTTTGTAACCCTGCTGTATGTGTACATATATTTCCTCTTTCTGTGTGACTAGTGCTCAGTGTGTCTTATCTCTTTTCTTGATTAATCTAACAGGAATTGGTCAATTTTATTCATTTTCAAACCATCAACTATTGCCTTTGTTGATCCTCTCCTTTGTGTATCTTCTTATATGTCATTACTTTCTGCTCTTTAGGACTTCATTAATTGTATTTATTTTTATTTATGTAACAAGCACTTAAACTCAGGTATTTGTGGGGAAGTAAAACTTCCTGGATTTCTCAGTGCTCCAATAAAAAGCCCCAGCCTTCTGAGATATATCACACCTATAGTTAATTATATAGTTAATTGCTTTGATTCAAAAGGATGATAAAATTCTCTCGTCCCCTCAAGTAAACTAAATGGTTAACAGCTTAGATTAGGTCCCTAGTTAAGCTCTCATGTGCCAAAAAGATTAGGGCATTACCTTTCTAAGTATGAAACTCAGATCTTGGAGACCTCTGTGGTTTCTCTGGCTCTTAGAAAGATGTATTTACATTGAAAAGGTTAGAGTGAGAACTCAGGGTCCTTTCCAACTCATCACAAAGCTTCAAAAGATTTTTTTTTCCTTTCAGGATGGGAGAGGATGACTGTCTTCTCCAGTATAGAAGTGGTGAAAATCCCATTCTTTTCTGTCATTCACCTATAAAGTATTTAGCTACTTATGTAGGACATTTGACCGGGTTTTCATTATGAGTAAGGCTTGAGCCACAGAAGGCCAATTTACTTATTTATTGGGAGATAATCATAAGAAATCTATATTTGATTCAGAGCACCTTGTATAAGCATTCAGGATAAAAGTTATAAAGCTGATTACTAAAAACTCAATAGCACTATTCTAAGAGCTTTACAGATATCGAGTCATTTAATCCTCATAACAATCTCTGAAGTATGTATTATTATTAAACCCATTTTAAGATCAGAAACTGGCAAAGGAAGTGAAATAATTTGTCCCTGTTGGCTAGTTAGTAAAAGAGGCAGGATTCAAATCTAGGCAGTCTTGCTCTATATAATCATGATATATAGCTAGTAGTGAATTCCTTTTTATACCATTTGTGGTTAGGTTTACTTCCTCAATCTGTGGATTGGTATCTTTCATGAACTTTAAAGGAATTTCAGGCATTATCTCATCAAATATTTCTTCTATACCATGGTTGCTACTGAACTAGAGCTCTGGTTCTGTTTAGGTCAGCTTTCTCACAGTGTCCTCTGTGCACCTCAACCTTTGTGTTTTCCATCTTTACGTCACTCAGTACTGTATTTTGGGCTATTTATTCACATCTTCCTACCACACTAGTTCTTAGTTCTCCTCAGTCTAATCTCTCTAATCCATATATTAAGTTTTAGTTTCATCTATTATATGCTATTCAAAATTACTTTATTTTTTTGGTGAATTGGATTTTGATATTGATTTATTGTTGTTATTCATGTTTTCATTTTCCCTTT
This sequence comes from Hyaena hyaena, assembly GCF_003009895.1. Taxonomy (NCBI): domain Eukaryota; kingdom Metazoa; phylum Chordata; class Mammalia; order Carnivora; family Hyaenidae; genus Hyaena; species Hyaena hyaena. Next base: position 20,641 of record NW_024082464.1, read on the forward strand.
TTATACATTTTTTTATGATATATATTTTGTATATATATCATATGTTTTAAAATAAATATAATTATATATAATATATATTAAGATTATGTATATTTATATACATACAATATATAGAGAACATATTTTGTATACATACAATATATAATATACAGAGAACATATACTATGTATATATTGTATATATAACACATGTTTTGTATATATTATATATATGTTTTATAATTGAGTTGATGATTCTGCTTTCTGAAAAATTTGTATCTTCTTCCTGGTGAATCTCACTCATGATATGTATTTTAAAGTTTTGTGATCTGAAAAAAATTATAAACTAATATTCATTGGAATCATATTTGTGAGAATCTTTAAGGCCTGTGCTTAGGATGCATTCTTTCCAATGATTTGCATATTACCATATGTCCTAGGTAAGGTTCTCCAGAAACAGAGCCAAGTCAGGAATTCTTGTTTATGTGATTTATTAAAAGAGGGCTCTCAGGAGGAGAGCAAGGGCAGCAGGATAGAGCAGGAAATAAAGGCTAAACACAAATAGCAGTCTCAGCTGGAGAATAGCTTGGTCAGTTCCTTTGGAGGGGCTCTGAAATGTGAATTGCTCCACTGAGTTGGCCTCTCCTGGAGATAAGATAGACAGCCTCTTCGATCCTTGTCTCCACTAGTCATTGGCTGGTCAAGGCTCTTGATTGTCTCCCTAGGGAACTGGCTCTTCTTTTGCAGAGGGTAAACCTCTAAAGAAGGGAAGAGCTTTGAACATTCTGCTAACATTCTGCTCACATTCACAGCAAGTGTAGTAAAGGTGCACAGCTGATAAAAAAGAATCTTGGTAACATAGCAACATGCCAGTACTGTATTCCATTACTGTCCATTTTTCATAGCCCTCATATCCACTTGCTGCTTATGTAAGTTCACTTCATCCAGGCAAAGTTTATCAAATTGGTCACAGTTTGCAATTTCTAAGAAAATCTACTTGATGAGGAGTAGTCAGGCCCCACCCAACTTGATAATGCAGTTGGTCAAAGCCATTATTGATATTCATGATCTGTCCAGCCCCCTAGCCATTTTAGATCTAAAAATCTCCCTTTCCTTCAGCCAGCACTTCTCCTCATCTGGGAGGCTTGCTCGATGTTTTACTCAGACCACATATCTGAGGATTCTGAGCCCAGGATTACCATACTAATGCTATCACTGTACTTACAAGCTTATAGTTATATTGGGCATGAGGATGCCAAAAAATGGCCCAGTGAATCATCTGAGAGCCTAACATACTCTCCCTTTCCCCTCCCATTCATAGCAACTACCCTTTTCCTCATGGTCATCAGGGTCATTTGCCACATCAATATTATTCATTACTTTCTTTCTTATTGGTCTATGGGGTTTACCAGGAAGCAGTTGTACCTTTGTGCTTAGCTCAACTTTTACTCTTTCCCCTGGTTAAAGTATTCCCTTTCTGGGAACCAGTACTCTTAGACTCATAGAGTCTATCGGTAGTTTTCATAAGAGTATTAAGTTGGGGTAATTCCAATAGAATATTTGTTTTACTCAGTAATTTTTATGTACCTGCAATAAGGACTGAGAATATATCAGTGCATAAAAGAGGCAAAAATTTTTGTCTGTATGGAACTTTTGTCCTAGAGGTAGGAAAACAGATAATAAAAAGAAAAATAGTTTTATCATATAAGTACTATGGAAAAAATAAAGGAAGGAAGAGATATAAGAAGTGTTCAAGAGGGATTGTAATTTTAAATAAGGCCTTTGGGTAAGAGTTAAAGTTTCCACTGGAGCCAGCCATAGACATATCAAGGGGAAAGATGTTCCAGGCAAAGTAGCAATAAGCATGAACGGTTTCGAGTGGGAGCAGGCCTGGAGACAGGAAGAAGGATGATATGCATAGAGGAGAGAATGCAAGAAAGACGGTGGTGGGAGATTAGGTCATTACAGAACAGGTAAATAGAGAAGATGAAAGAATGGAATAAATAACTCTAAAATATCAGTGCCATACCATTGTGCTCTCAAGAGCACCCAAATGGAGAATTCTGTTACTCTGTTTTCTGAACATGATATAGAAACACTAGAAATCCAGAGCATTTGGGTTTGAAAAATGAGATATCTAAAAATCCGAAAATGTCACCAGCTTAATAAAATATTCTGAGCTTTGGGAACCAAAAGTCCCTCACGCACAGATAAATAAGTTTATTGCTCAAACTGCCATGGAGATTCAGTCCTGAATTCTCATGATTGTACTGAGCTGGGCATTTTGGGAAGGGATGGTGATTAACTCAGAGCATTGTGACAGCCAGTCAGAAAGCATAAGCAGTATTTCCCCCTTGGAAGCAATTACATTAGGTCCAGCTTCAGATATTAGGGATCAGAGAGGAAACATTTCAGTTTAGGACTTGAAGTTCCCTACAGAAAAATATAGTCATTAATCTTAGGAGGCTAATGCATTTTCTTGCCTTTTCTTCCTCTACCCATCATGTCCAAACTAAATCTAAAGAAAATGAGTCATCACAGGATATTTGGGTTGGAAAAAGGACTTTTTAGTATAAATGAAATATACACAAGTGAGTTATATACAAAACAAAATCAGAATTCCTTAGCTAAGATTTAATACATATTATCCTCATTGTCTTACAAAGTAATTACTAGTCTGAGTTGAGACTTTTGATTAAGTGGAATTTTTTCAAAGGACAAAAAATTAAAATTCAGATGATTTTTAGTTCAAAGCTTGGATGAGAGAGAGCTGTCATTTAATTTTTGTTTTTTGGTAGCTCTTTATTTCTTGTTTATTTTGATAGATTATTCATTTATCTAACCAATGACCCAGTAAAAAAAAATGTGTATTGAGACTGTTAATCTATTTTGAGGGTCAAGTTTTAGATCAAGTTCTAGAGACTTAAAAGTAAGCAAAATGGTACAGCATAGGAAATATAGTCCATAGTATTGTAATAGCATTATATGGTGACAGATGGTAGCTATACTTGTGGTGAGCACAGAATAACTTATAAACTTATCAAATCACTGTAGTACACCTGAAACTAATGTAACATTGTATTTTGACTATACTTCAATAAAAATAAAAGTGAGCAAAATAGACATGACCCATGTGCTGTGAAGCTTACAGTATAGTCAGAGAAGAAAACATTAATCTGATAATCAGGCAAATATTTAACTAAGATGGTGTTAAAGCATTATAAAAATAAAATTTCAGGATAAGAGTATCTAAAATGTAAAATTTCAGGATAAGAGGGTGATCAGGGCAGTATTTTTGAGAAAAAAGGCCTTTGAGCTGAGTTTTGAATGGGGAGTGGGAATTAAGTAGGCAGAGGGTGGAGCATCCAGGCAGGAGTAGCAGCCTGTGTAGGATGCTGAGATACTAAGAAACAGAATGCTCTGGAGCTAAGGAGATCTCTGTGTCTGCAGGGAAAATAAGCAAGGAGGGTAGTAGTGCTCAGTCAGCTTGGGAAGGTGGCTGGTGTATTTCCTTTGGAGCCATGTTCAGAATGCTGGTTTTCTTACAGTTAAAATTGAACCAATATAGCTATGAGATTAATAGATTCTCTTGAGCTGATTTTCACCTGACTATGATGTACACCAAAGTTTAAGAATCCTGATTTATTTATTTATTTATTTATTTATTTATTTATTTAACATTTATTCATTTTTGAGAAACACAGAGAGAAAGAATATGAGTGAGGGAGGGGCAGAGAGAGACAGAGACACAGAATTTGAAATAGGCTCCAGGCTCTGAGCTGTCAGCACAGAACCTGACATGGGACTTGAACCCACAAACCATGAGATCATGACCTGAGCTGAAGTCAGTCACTTAACTGACTGAGCCACCCAGGCACCCTACAAATCCTGATTTATAATTCAACATCCATTCATGACAAAAACTCTAAACAAAGTGGGTTAAAAAGCAACATATCTCAAATAAAAAAGGCCGTATGAAAAACCCTTAGCTAACATCAGACTCAATGGTAAAAAACTGAAATCAAGAACAAGAAAAAGATGTCCACTCATTATTTTTATTGTACACAATACTGAAAGTCCTAGCCACAACAATCAGGTAAGAAAAAGAAATAAGAGGTATCTGTATTGGTAAGGAAGCAGTTAAGCTGTCACTATTTGGAGATGACATTATATTACACATAGAAAATCCTAAAGGCTCCACCAAAAGAAAAAAAAAATTAGAAGTAATAAATAAATTCAGTAAAATTACAGGATACAAAATTAATACCCACTAATTGGTAGAGTGTCTATGCTCTAACAAAGAGAAATTAAGAAAACATTTCCATTTACAACTCCACCAAAAAGAATAAAATACCTAGGAATAAACTTAGCAAGGGAGATGAAAGCCTTGTACTCTGAAAACTATAAAACATTGATAAAATCCATAGTGTTGTAAGGATCTTGTTTGTGAAAACAATTGTATTAATGTTCCCGTAGAAATAAAAATGGCCAGAACATAAAACTGACATAATTCTGGACTTGTTAAAAAAAATTTTTTTTTAATGTTTTATTTATTTCTAGGAGAGAGAGAGAGAGAGACAGCGTGAGCAGGGGAGGGTCAGAGAGAGAGGGAGTCACAGACTCTGAAACAGGCTCCAGGCTCTGAGCTGGCAGTCAGCACAGAGCCCGACGTGGGGCTCGAACCCACGAACCAGGAGATCATGACCTAAGCGAAAGTCGGACGCTTAACCGACTAAGCCACCCAGGCGCCCCTGCATAATTCTGGACTTTTAACAACACATTTAATTATTTTATTTAATTTTAAGAATAATACATGTTCATTTGAGAGATTTTGGTGACAAAGAGAAATATCAAGAAGACAAATACGGTTACTTAGAAATCTTTCACATAGTAATTATTAGATGTCATTTTTGGTATATTTTCATCTGGCTTAATTTATGAACATATTAAAATGTCTGAGAGCTTGATCTTTATTCATTTATTTATTCACACATTTATTGACACGGACACAGGTGTGTGAGAGACTGAAATGCCCTGAGCTGGGGATTCTGTTTTAAACTGTGAAGACAGAGGTGTTGTTTTCCTGGAGTTTATCCTTCTATGTCCTGATATTTTTCTTCTCTCTTATATTTTAAGATATCTCATACATACAGAATAGAACATATATGTACATTTGCAAGAATAATTATAAAGTAAAAAACTGGACAACTGCCAACCAGGATGAGAAATAGAATATTGTCAGCCTCTCACAGCTCCTTATGCCTCACCAGGATTGCAACCCCTCCTCCTACAGATGTACTCCTTTCTTGATTTGCTGCCTCTAAAGAACAGAATATAATTTTGTGTGGTTCTTAATTTCATAAAAATGGAATCCATTATGGGCGTATTTTTAACTGTTATTTCTTGCTTACCCTCAAAATTTTCTCTAGAGATTCATCTATGCTGTGACATAGGATTCCGCTATATGAATATACTGTTGTGTGTTTATTTCTTTTATTATTGATGGACATTTGGGTCTTTCAAGTTGTTGGTTGCTTTTAACAATGCTGCTATGGACATTATTGTACATGTATTTTTCCTTACATGTCAATAATTTCCCCAGAATATATTTCTAAGATAAGAAATTTGTGAGTCATATGATAACCACATATTTAACATCCCCGCTGCTTTGTATTATTAACAGTAAATGATGTATATTTACTAATATATCTAAAACTATTCATAAACACATATCTTAATTGGGACATAAGAAAACAGTGTACTCTAAATTCCTTTGGTAAATTACTTACCCTAGTGTTAGATTTCTTTGGGACTTTTTTGTTTGTTAGTACTAATATAAAATTCTTGTGTAATAATCATTTATATGTAATATAAATTCATTAAATTTATTAATAAATTTTCATATTAATTTCTTTACATAGTTAACACTATGACAATTTCTAGGTCAAAAAGAATGAAACATGCTTGTATCATTCAGTGTTTACTTGAGAATGAGGAGATCATATTAGAGTGGTTTAAAATAGGGAATTGGTTATAAAAGTGTTGAAAGGCAGGAAAAGGAAACAAGGAGTAGACTCCCCAGACACAGGTAACTGCAGAAAGCCATTCCTGCCCCTAGAGGTGGAAGGGGGGTGGTGGGAAAGCAGTGTTACCCAGAGCTTCTGAATGTATTTGCTCTTGAGGTTGCTGGAACACTGGTACTGCTTTCAGAATCACTTCCACTGCTACTGAGCAGGAAACCTGCACCAATTCTGATGCTGCCAGACTCTCTACTAATGCTGCAAACGTCCACAGGTATCTACATTATCCTTCCTTAGCACTTCTGAAGCCAGAAACAGGAAAAATAAAATAGATGGCTCTTTGTCTCCCTTTTTTATGAGAGCCTTCCTCCGAGAAACAGACTCCAAGATGGAATTCAATGTGCAAGAAATCTATTGGGGGAGACACTTTCGAAGTACAAAGGGATCAGGAGCAGGAGTGGATGGAGGTGAGCCTTCAGAGCATGAGGAAGTTCTGGCCCCTGTGCAAGGAAAGAAGAAGGAAGGAAAGTTGAGGAGGAAGAGCCTCAAACTTCAGTACAGGTTTGAAAACATCTTGGCCAGGCCAATTTGGAACCCTTGAGCAAAGGTTACCCTTTGGAGAGAGTCCCATTATGTGCTGTAGTATTCCTGTCATACTCAGTCACTGACTGGTAGCAGCTGAGGGAATGTGTGGCCTTGATGGGAGCCTATAATGGATTTACAGGTGGAGGAGGTGGACATTATAGGTCAACTATGTTCTTTGCAGTGGGTTCTTTTGAGTGAGATCTAAGCACACGTCTTACAGCTGTCATACCTCGATGGGCAGTATCTAAGTGGCAAGGAAATTTGATAAATCTAATATCTAAGATTCTATCCCATTTCAGTACAGAGAGGAACATAGAATGATGAATGTTGGAGAAGAAAATGACAAATATCTAGCACAGGAATACTTATACAGGAATGTGTATTATATGTACAGGAATATTTATATTATCAGTTTACTCTCTTCCCTCGCAGAGGTATATAAAACATCCCATCTCACCACTCTGACATAGATATTCAAATTTTAGTTAATATTTCTAAGTACTAATGAATGAATAAATTTTGAACTCTTAATTTTCTATTATTTGCATTATTCATGTTCCTTTGCCAATTCAGTGTTTCTTACTGTTGATTTGTTTGGAAACCTTACATAACTCTTAGAACTTGATCATGTTAATTGTGTATTTTCAGTTTATATGCTTTTCAAATTTAATGTTGTTTTAAAGTAATGTTTATATTTTTCAGAACACAAAGCATCCTACACTTTTGTTGGAGAAATTTTAGAAACTATGTAAAAATATTAAGAAATTTTATAACAAAATCTTACACATATATTACTATTTATTCTTGAATATTACTCATATAATATCAAGAATACATCATTATATCCATAGATTTTTCTTCCTTACTTATTATATTGCAAGCATATCTTCATGTTTCCTGTGAAAATATTTAGCCACACTATATTATTAGGTATTTAAGCTGTTTATTTTTCTCTGTTAAAAATAATCTTGCAATGAACATTTGTATGTGCAACTGTTTTTCCCCATATCTATTAATTAGGTTAGATTTTTAGTGATGGAATTATTAGGTCAAATGACTTAAACTTTAAAATATTACCATGTTTGGATAATGATATTTTTAACTGTAAAATAATTTGTATTCTTTTTAGAATATTTGGAAAATCTAATATGATCTAATATACTCATAGGATGTTATTAATATTTATTATATGTTAAATGTATGCATATTGATGTATAGTGTCAAGTTGCAAACATCCCTATTTACATTCCCATCAGCAGACAGTTTACACATTCTTGTCAACACTGAGATTTATCATTCTATTTCATCTTGGTTGAGTTCATCTTGTTTTAATTTTCAATTTTTGGGGCACGTGGGTGGCTCAGTCAGTTAAGTGTCCGACTTCGGCTCCTGTCATGATCCCACTGTTCGTGGGTTCGAGCCCCATGTGAACTCTGTGCTGACAGCTCAGAGCCTGGAGCCTGTCTTCAGATTCTGTGACTCCCCCTCTCTCTGACCCTCCCCTGCTCACACTGTCTCTATCTCTCTCTCAAAAATAAATAAAACATTTAAAAATTTTGCAATTCTTAATTACTAAAAGGATACGTATTTTCATTGATTTTTTGATTACTGATACTTTTATTATCTTTTCATGCATTGTTTTTATTAGATGACCCTGTTTTTCTTTATAGTTTTATGAAAGCTCTTTGTAAAGAACAAATGCTTTGTGTCTTGTGACCAGTAGTTTATATTTTGCCTACTCACTGTGTTAGCACACACTGTGTGTGAGCCTCCAAACCCCAGTCTGTTTCAATCCATGCTTCTTTTATTAACTTGGAGATAATCCTGCTTTTTTTCTTGGTTGGGGGTGGAATATCTGGATACTTTTAAGACAGTTTCTTTTACCTTACATTAAAAAAAAAAAAAGATTATCGCCAATATATATGTAGGTTTAGTTTCTTTTAAGTATGGAGTAAATCTTTCCAAGCTTAGATTTCAGTTTTCAAAGAAAACCTTACTGGGATGCCTGGGTGGCTCGGTCAATAAATCGTCGGACTCTTGGTTTTGGCTCAGGTAATGATCTCATGGTTTGTGGGTTTGAGCCCCACATCGGGCTCTACACTGGTGGTGTAGAGCCAGTTCAGGGTTCTCTGTCTCTCCCTCTCTCTCTGCCCCTCCCCTGCTTGCAGGTACTCTCTCTCCCAAAATAAATAAACAAACTTAACAACAACAACAACAACAAAAAAAAAAAAAACAAAGAAAACCTTACTTTTACTTTGCATTTAATAATGATTTTGTCTTTTTTGTTCTGTTTTATTTTTTCCCTCCTTTGTTTGTGGGTCCCCTATTGTGTGACTCTTTGGGCTTCTGGACTTGTCTTCTAGTCTTGTATTTTTTGTCTTTTTGCTTTATGTTTTTTGTTTTGTGGGAGGTGGGGATACCTTCATCTTTATTGTCTAAGCCTGTGTAAAATTGTATATCTTTTTATACTTTTAATTTCTGTGTGATATTTTGTTGCCTAATGTTCTCTTACCCCCATTTATAAGTATTTCTTCTTACATTATCTTGCTTCTAATATTTTTTTTTTCCTTCCTTTGTTAGTTTAGTTTCTGTCTTCCATGCTAGAAGCTTTTCTCAGATAGCTAATACCTAATCCCAAACTGTCTGCTCTGGAAACTCTGGACCCATCAGTGGGGCTTATAAAATTTGAGATTCAATTTAAGATGATGTGTTAGGGCTTTCATTGGAGGCCCAGTGATGTCAGTACATTTGACTTTTCCCTTTTGAACTGGCCAGATTTCTTAGAGAAGAATCCTTTAATCTCTTGGCTGAGAATGTCAGAGAGTTGAAAGGTAAGACCAGCTGGAGTGAGCAGTTACATCTCACTTCATTCTGTAGTTGATTCAGTATGGTGCCCACAACCTCTCCTCTCTCTTGTGTTCCCCAGTCCAGACACTATCTCTGTGTGTCTCTCCCCAAATAATAAACCTGCAAGCTTTTGCTGAGTTGGCAGGTGGACAGTTGCCTGATGACATAGAATGATGGAGAGTAACTAGAGATTTAATTGCCTCTCAGACAGCTTTCACCAAGGTTTCTAATTATTGTCTTCAATCTCTCACCCTTTCCACACCAATCTGCTGCTTTCAGTGCCTCATTCTGTGATAATTCTGCACTGCCAGTCTTGAGATTCTCTTTCTTGAGACCAGCAAATTCATTCGAAAATTTTGTTGCCATTGCCTTCTATTTAGATGCGTCTTTCAATTTACCTTCTTAAATCAGAACACTAATGATGTTTTAAATTTTATTTTTTCTGTTTTGTTTTCTTTTGCATATTCTTGTTAGACCCTGTTTTACATCCATATATCTCTTTGAGAGTCTCATGAATTCAAGATTTTTTTTAAATAATAAACCTAAAGCAGAACAGGTCTACTACGAGGAGAATGGATCTTACTATTTCAGGAAATAAAATAGTTTTTCTGGTATTGACAGGTTTGATAGTCACTGGATGAAGTTGCATGCTTAAAAAAGATAAAAATCATCAAGCATGTATTCTTTCTTGATTGTGAACAATTCATTCATTGAAAAATATTTAGTAATTTTCAGGTATATACTGGACATTGTGTAGTCATCAAAAAGCATTCCATAAATTATTTGGGGGAATTTAAGGTATTCCTATGGCTGATCTGCTTTGTGTAGCAATAATCAAAGGAAGTCAAAGACATCTTGAATTGGCTTAACCTAGAATTTGCTAGTCCTTGTTTACTTAGAGGAGTGTTTCTCAGCTATTTTCTCATTTTTTACATCCTAAGGGGCTTTTTAGATTTTTTCCCCCTAATTGATCCCCAGTCTTTTGAGATTTTAATACCACAGATATGCTGTATATATGGCTATGTGCTGTATATATAGCTGTGATTTATAGTTGGGGGTAAGATTTTTTTCTCATGAATCAATATTCACCCTTGTTGAAAATGAATGACCCAGAGTTGGTCAGTTTTTGTTAGCATGATACCCATTTCATAGTACTCTTCTCCTGTCATTAATCACAATTTATCAAAGTCCCTAGTAACATATTGACATAATAGACCTTAAAGACTTGGAGGAGCTAATATCACCTAGCAGATCAATAATCTACATTTTAATGAGTTTCTATGACCGCATATTTGAGGGAAAATGTTCTTTCATATAAAGAACATATTTGAGGGAAACTACTCTTTCATAATAAAATAAATCCTATGTATTTTCATGAGTATGATAAGAAAAAATGTTGGCTTACTGAAGTACTAAAATTTGTGTTGAATCACATCAGCCTCCTAACCTTAGTCCTGTGAACATGTTTCCTATCAGGTTATCAAACCATACTGTTCTATAATTTTTATGGTAATATATGTTATCAGGCCACTGAGAATCAATATTCTTGGTATCTTCTGTAGTGTCTACTTTTTCGTATTGTGAATTTCATGTCTGTATCACTAACACATTGGATATCTGGATAATAGGAAGTCATTTACCTAGTAATTTAAGTCTAGTCATGATATTTGAATATTAATAAAATAAAATAAACAGGACACAAGACCAGATATTAAATTACCAAACAGAATGACTACTTAGCTGATCACTCATGATGAACATGTTTACTTTTCCAAATAAATTGTTTATACGTTCACAGTGACTATGGGAGACTGCATCTGTAGGATAAACAGATTGCGAGACTAATTTGAAATGGTAGTATACATATCTGATCAGAGTGGTGAAAAGAGAAAAAAAAAGAGTCAGGAGAATTTAAGGTTTGAGCTGAATACCCTTGAATAAAACTCTGAAATTTTAGCTTCTTTATTCATAAAATATGAATAATAGGTGCTTATTTTCCTATACTGATTCATAGAGAGATAAAAAATGATAATGTGTGTGATATTTCTTTTAAAGTGCTGTAAAATGTCAGTTATAGTTTCACTATATATATAATTTAAATTTTACTGATAATACTTTTATAAATATTGGTTGTTTTGAAAGGCATTTCTTGGGAAATAAAATTAAAGTGTGAGTCATATAGGGAACATTTTCTTTCCCTTTTGAAATATGGTACAGAAAATGATCAGTCCCTTAATTATCTGCCCTGTATATTATCTGCCTATACATTAAATTAATATGCTTTTGCAAATATATACCTGTAGGAGTATTTTGAGGAAACTCTTACCTGTTAGTAGAGTGTTACATGTTGTTTTGTAATATATTTTCAAGTTATATCTAGTTCACTGGAAGATTAATGTTGAGAAAATTAATTGAAAATTTTACCCGAATTGAACCAAACTGCATTAAAAAAGAAATGAAAATAAACTATAGATAAAAGTGACAGCTTCACTAATAGAGGATTCAGGGAGGAAATATGTTAAGTTATTAGGTTATTTGTATAGTAGTTTTAGTTTATGTATTTTTCCTAACTTTGCAAATGTCTTATCTCAATACAGATGTTACCTAAATAAAATCGGTTGTATTTGTTTCCTAACAGAAATATGCTGCTCTAACATCAATACAAAACACTGTAGCAAATGCTCCTCCAGAATGCTAATGCTAACTAGACATTTAGATCCAAGACAGGTGAAGCAATTTTCTTTGCAATTTATATATTTCTAAAATTTATGTTAAATGAACTTTGTAAATGAGATTATTAAAGAAAAACACTGAAGAAATTTCACCTTTCTAGGTAAATCATATTGGTATATAATTATATCCCAACATATTTCTCCTACGTATTTTACATATAATGGGTTTTTACAAAATAATTTATACTTACCAACATTTGAGGACCATTAAGTTCCAGAAATAAAATCAAATTCTCATTGTTTTTTTCCTTCCAAACATTCATTCATACATTTATTCATTCATTCATAAACATGGTTTGAGTATTTATCATATGCCACATTATTCTTAGGCTCCAGGAGATCATCACAATGAATTAGATCATTGTGTTCTCAGGGAACTCATCAACTAAAAGAAAAGCACATTTGTGTAATGAAAGTACGAACACCATGAGTATATAAGAAAATCTTAACCATTCACATATAAGGACAAAGCATGTGCACATATATATAACAGCAGTGGCAGAAGAAATGATAGAGGCAAGTTCATATTAATGTTGAGAAGTGCAAGAAGTACAAAAAAAAGTTACTAGAAAGTGCAAAAATCTGTCAGCCTTAGAGTGTCCATGTAGGTAGGAGATGGCTGATGTGTTAATGGATGAGTAAAGGACTTGTATGGGAGGCAACATGTAGGCAGTGAGAAGGCAGCTAAGGGAAGGATGAGAAATCCATGTGGGAAGTAAGAAGGAAGGATGACTGTAAGCTATGATCACAAAACAACTTGTTTGATGAAACACAACTGGGAGATGAACTTGAGTCTTCAGTTTTTACCCAGTGACAGCTTGGATTTTTGAAATTGTAGAACTTTTACTGCTTTAACTGAACAGTTGTTCTAATCTCTTTGTATTTTTATGGAGGACATTAAATATCTCTATCAAAACGTGACTGTTATTCTCAGAGCTGTTTTTCGTCAGGTGGTTGTTTTAGGTTGCAATTACAGTTCTCATTTAACCACAAAGCAAGTTTTTATTTTAATTGCAATAGTATTCAGGTTATATGAATAAAGACTATAGCTCTAATAAAGTTCTACCTTTCTATCACAGAAACAGGTAAAACCCGATATTCATTATGGTTTTCTTACTTGAACTTGTTTTGGGGTCACGATTTTATTTTATCAGACTACAGAGTTCTCAAATAAGCCATAAACTTCTATGAAATTGTCTTATTAATAAAAATTCTGTATCACCTTGGTAGAAGTAGTAAAATGATTCCCACTCATCTTTCAGAAGTATTTTTTTAACTTGAGTCTAATCATTTAGAAAATGCTCTTGGAAGTGAGTATGTATATTTGATCAAAAGAAAGGCCTCAAATCCTAATAGCTTGAGGAACGTATGCTAAGGAATATGAGATGTGAAGCCACAATAATATTTACAATGCATTAATAAGTATAGAGAAAACTCTTTTCTGTCAGACTTGCAATGGAAGTCAGACATGCAATGGCAGAACCTCTGAAGATACTCTAGGATATTACTATTGATCAGTCCTAGAATTATTTTTCAAGGTTCACTTTGTTCTTTAGCTAAATTTCATATTTCAAAAAGAGTCTGGACTCTTAATCTGGGCTCTAAATGTATTACTTTATTCCAAAATGTAGATTGATAGTACTTTCAATAACATCGTGAAAATGAACAAAAACTTATTTTATATAATGAATTCTGTGGTCATGTCAAGCACAAACACTGCATTGTACTGTTTGTGAGGAAATAATGGCCTTATGCAATGGGATTAGGCATTTTGTCAATAGGAACATCCTGGACCCTTTCCATATGCTATGTTGTATTTTTTGTATTTTTTATACAATCTTCTTTTTGGATCGTTCACATGAGTGCTAGTGGCAAAGGGCTTTAGACTTTAAAGTTATCTAATGATTGCTTATGCTTCTTGGACACACCGGGGAACCTTAAAATATGAAGTTTAATTCCAGATGCTGAGGCACTCTCTTTGGAAAATAGGTAATCTTTCCAGGGGGATACTAACCTATTTCAACTCTCTAGGGGATTTTTTTAAATGTTTCAAATCCGGCTTCTCTGAAAGCCCTAACACTAACTCCTCATAGGGAACATTTCTGTGCTAAAGAAATTATTAATGAATCAAAGGTTGATTATCGAGTCACAGTGTCCCATACGTGGCAGTGTTTCAAGGTCTCTGCGTCATTTTTCTCTGGGCTGAGAAGGCAATGAGAAGCTTTGGGCTTGGATATTAGGATCCAGAATTTGCAGATAACTAAGGTCTTGGGCATATTTGGAGACAGTCTCCATATACTTTTCCTTTTATCTAGAGATAGTATCTCTGACTAAGGAAACATGAGAACATAGGTAAAAACTATTAATAATATAAGTGAAAATTTATATTAAAATTTTTATAATCTTACTGAATGACCTATGTCACAATAAAAAAAAAAAAAACTATTGTTGGTATTGCTGTAACTGCTACGGACATGATCAGTCTGGGGCTCTCTCAGACACCAGACATATAAAATACCACCTCAACTATTGCCTTGGACACTTCTCTTTATGAAATATCTTTGCTGTCTGCACCCTCTTTTCAGGAACCCATAGTTGCCATGTCAAATAGACCATTTCATTAAGCTTAATTCCTTATGACTTCAACTCATATCTGTAGCCAGTCCTGAGGTCAACATGATAGTAACTTTCTTTGACTTATAGGTGGTTTATATGTATTATAGTAACATACAAATGTACACTGTGCATATAGTTCTATGTTTTGTGATACTGCCAGATGAGCTTGCTTGGTGGATTGTTTTTGAGGAAGGCAACAATATACTAGCTAAGGATGAGCAAACAGCCAGTTACCCTTCATGGGATGATTTGCTGTGAACTAATAATGGATTTTCACATGGCTGATAATTGTTCATGAATAGTGCTTTTTAGCTAATTTCTTACTTCTCTGTAAACTGTGATTTGTGATATTTTATTAAAGCACAGTGACTTCTTTTAGAAGAACAAAATTATTATTTCTGTTTACTTTCATTTCAAATGAGATCATAATGAAAATCTTTGGGTGTAATGAGCTTTAAAACCTAGTTCCTGTAAAAATGATCCATTTTAACCTAAATAATATAGACTTGGTAGTATAAATTTCTGTATCTCCAGGAAATAAAAACCTTTGTACAAAACACTCCTTTTTTATTTTTTTGGTACTACTGTACCAAGAAAACAAACTCTTTTTCAATGTTTTTACAAACAAATGACTCCATATTCAGTTCTGAATACTGAAACACTGAAACTAGACCCGTTTTCAGTTTTGCTACAAATTCTTTGAAATATTTTTCAGAAAACCAAAATATTTTCAAAATACTTTACCAGAAAAGGTAAAAGTCTTTTTCAAGCCAGACATGCTTGCCACTTACTATCAGTCTTAAACTCAAGGCTAAAGTGTTTTTTATTGGCTAAATTGTAGAAATGATTTAAAGTGAAATTCCCAGGGAGTCTCATTTGGCTGTTCTGGGGACAAAATTATTAAATGAATAATGAGAAAGTGCAAATTTATAAAACTCACATCTTGTAAAACATCATCTTTCTCAATAATCTACATTTCTGAATAAAATATTAAATCTTTTAAGAAATACCTCTGATAAGCCATGTATACATTGTTATTAACACTAAACATTTTCTCCTCCCAGGAAACCAACTGACCCAGAGTTTCAGGATTGAAAAAGCAGAGGTCATATATTCTAACCACTAATCAATGCAGGAATCACTTCTCTAACCCTCCTGATCAGTCTTCAGCTTTTTAAATCTATTGTTACAGGCTTGGTTCACAACTTCACAAAATTCACCTAGTTTATTTTTTGAACCATTAACTTCTTTTGAAATTCTGTCTCATGTCTTTATATACTTATACATTTGTTTACCTATTTATGAGATATGTATGCATCTACTTTGAAAATCAGAAGCAATAACATCTGTTGTGTAACAATTGAAAATAGACAATGAGGTATCACACGACTATTCCTTCTATGTAGCTGATGGTCCTTTAAATATCTCAGACACCTATCTTCTCTTCTTTAGAATTAAAATCCCCCCATTTTTTCAACTAATCTTCAAATCAGACTCTTTCCTTCATGATCTTTTGAGGACTTACCTCTGTGTATTAGAGATTAATTATGGACTGGAAACTGTCCAAAGAAGAATAAAAGGAAAATACAGTGTTCTGAATATTTTTGTATTGCTTTTCCTTCAGTTTGTTGGTCAACCTCGCTTTTCTAGACACCCTCAAATGTAATTTTCCCATTTTCTTGAGTCTACTTGAGTCTACTTCTCCTTGCATAGATGGCCACCCATAAACTCAAGTTTATACAGCATCAGATGCAGGCACACACTGAATCTGAGCCTGGTATATTGCAGTATCAAGTGAAAATTCCCAAGAGGGATGCTCTAAGTTAACTGTGGTTCAAGTTTAAATATGATTTGTGTAGGAAATTTCCAAGAGAAATAGTGTTTATTTTAATGTTGACTTGCTCTTTCGTTTGCCCCAATGTTCAGTCTATGGCTGTTACTATTTTATATTTTTCATTTTTGATGAAATTAAAATATTATGTATTTAGGGCTTCTCATACTTTGAGGTTTTTGAAAAATCTAATAACATCCCAATTTTCTTGATATAGAGTGTATGTTTTAGTTGGACTTCAAGAAAGTATTTCACAGAGTTCATGAGGCCTTGGCATGAACATGCTTTCTGTCTCTCTTTCTCTCTCTCTCTCTCTCTCTCTCTTTCTTTCTTAATATAATCTATTGTCAGACTGGCTAACATACAATATATACAGTGTGCTCTTGGTTTTGGGGTAGATTCCCATGATTTCATCCCTTACATACAACACCCAGTGCCATGAGCATCCTTCAAATGGGCTCATCATAAAAACCTCACAAACCTGAATAAACTCAGGTTCTTAACTTGTCCTGTTCCTCTTCATACAGATTTATGCAATCCATTGTTTGGAAATTTAAAAGGTCAGGCATTTCAAAGGATTTGTACCTGACATTTTCAAGAACAACAGAGTTCAACTTTTTTAAAAAAAACAAGAACAAACTGTGCTGAAATAGCATCTGCCTTTAGAATGAAGGCATTTAGTTGCAGTCAATATTTTGACCTCCCCAAAATAATAAGTCCCCCCATGTTGAAGAAGCGTTTTGATTGAACAAAAATAGACCATGTTTTCTTTTCTTCTTTCCCTCCTGTCCTTTGTCCCTCTGTACTTTGTAAACCCATGTAGTTGGTTGAGAAGATTCATGATCTATCAAGTGTAATTATTTTCTATATACCTTTGAACTATGAACAAAAAGGCAAAAAATTTTCCCTATGAATTTCCTACTCTTCCAAACAGCCTCATCCTTAAGTGTACTGGTTTGAGACAGGCCCTTCAAAAATATACTTCTTTTGGTGAAAGAAGTCCTATTTGACTATTCTGATGTTGAATAAAGGAAGAGTGCCTTTGATGCAGCGTAATGCTGCTCTTCTTCCAGAGGCTGCCATCAATACGGCTGCACACTATCCTTGGCAGATACAGTGCTATGGGCATGTTTGTACTCGACTCACCTAGCGGTACAAGCAGACTGTGGGCTGGCTGACCTCTCACTAGTGTTGATCCTCACTCCAGCAGGAAACATGGATATGCATAGTGCCCTGTGTGAATTAGAGACTCCACCAGTCTTGCTGAGTTACATGGAAGAGGCTTTGTGCCAGCATAAGATATTTTTTTACATCTGGGATCTTGAGTCTTTCATATTGATGATTGACCTTGCCTAGCATTGATCTTAGGCACCTCTGTGATTTTTGGCTTCTGACTTCTGGCCTTGCCCTTACCAAAAGTCTAAATTTCCCTCATTACTTCTGCTCATGATCTCTCAAGTGTCTGTCTACCACCATCCTCACCTACCCACTGTCTTGATATGACATTCTTAGAAGAGAAACAGAAATAACCCCATAGGAAATAAACATCATTGTTTTACTTTGTTCCTTTACTGGGAGACCAGTCACATAAACAGTAAATTTTTTGTTTAACTGGTGATCTTGAATATTTAAAAGAGTAAAAGATCTTTAAGAAAAGGAAAAAAAGACTAAAAATCTTCCAAAGTATAATAGATACTGAAGACAACAAGCTGTGTTGAGAGTTACCTTAGAAACATAGATAATTCCCTGGCAACTGATACCAAATTGTTTTGCTCTCTACCTGAGATTTTTTCAGCTGGCTCATCTGTTGTGTCATCTCTCAAGTGGTCCCTTTAGTAAGGCTTCTATTCCTAAAATCTGTGCAGCTTATTGTCTTCTCTTTGGTTGAATGGTGTATCTTGCAAATTAACATGTATATGAAATCAAAGGAAGGTTTGTCAAGGAACAATGGAGGTGGATGTTGAATATATACAACCCTTATAACCAAAGTAAATTTAAGAACTTTTAAAATATGCAAGATTGATTCCTTGTGTCAGTCAAACTGACTGGTTGTGAAACATGCCAAATAACATTATCACTGATTTATCACACTTTCGTTATAAATATCCAGGCGCAGTGAAATACAGAACAGAGGCACTTCAGGCACATACATAAAAATAGACTTGAAGCATATTAAGTCAGAATTAACCTCAAAATGCCACTGCTTCCCACTTCACAATACACCAAATCACAACTGTGTGCTTTGTTAACTCAACTAGGGCAGCATTGCGTTCAGTTTTGAATTATTCCTGCTCTGCGTGCAGCAAGGACTTACTGCTTCAGCATGATCTCTGTAAGCCTTGCCATTGCTGGGGCTTTCTGCTTCAGAAATCCTGAGAGCCCGAGCCCCGTGGACATTCCACATGCTTTCACAGCTCCAGATCTTTGAATCACGATTTCAGATCTTTGCATATAAGGCTCTTTTCTGTTTGAAATCTTTCCCCCATGTCGATGCCGACTTTGCCTGGCTAATTCTACCTTGTTCTTCTGGAACTGACTCTGATCCTTCTCTTACCTTCTTAGGCAGCATCTGAGACCCCTTTCCTTTATAGAAGTGTCCCTTGATCTCCCAGACTGAATTGGATACTCATTTCATTGTATTATAGGACTCTATGCTCCTCAGTATCCTAGTATTGACAGCATTCCTGTCTTCCTGTCTTTCTGGCCTATGTCCCCCACTGGACTGTAAGTTTCTAGAGGGCAAATGACTGCCTGTTTCAGGGCACTAATGGCACAGACCAGTTTTAACATCTGGCACAAGCCTGAATGAATTCTCTACTCTTTGGCTATTTTGTCTTCATGTTTAATAGCTTATAACACCTTGTTTCTTCCAAGGCAGGGTTTCTTAACCTCAGCACTATTGACACTTGAGGTTAGACAATTCTTTGTAGTGGGGGCCTGTCCTATGCACTGTAGGATTTTAGCAATATTCCTGATTTCAATCCATTAGATACAAGTAGCCCCTACCCCAGCTCTGACCACCAAAAATGTATTCAACCATTGTCAAATGTCACTGGGAGGTGGGAGGCGGAGTTTTCCTAGGTGAGAATCACTGCTCTCAGGTTATTCATCATAAACTGTACAAACTTTCTATTTCTTCAAAATAATTGAAAAATGTACTTTTTAAATAATGTTTTCTGAGAAATCCAGTGCTTATCTTCCCCCCTCCCCCATTGCTCTGCTTCCTGATACACTTTTGCATCACCTGCTATATAATAGATGCTCAAAAATATCTGCTGAAAGTATTTTAAAAATTCTTGCAAAGAACAGATTTTTCAGTCATTGATTGCCCTTTTTGTTTGTTTGGTTCTCTTTCTGCTTCAGTAGGAACAATGTGAAAATTACTTCTAGGTTACATCTCAAATCCTGTACATGGCCTATAAAGCCCTTGAATGATTCCAGCTCTTCCTACCTGACTATTCTCCTCTAAGATGGTTTTTATTTCCATCTTGAAGAAAGTTACAGAAATTCATATTCAACAAACTTTTGGAAAAAGAAGATATATTGGAGGCATGCTACCATATCTCACAAGATTATATGAAGGGCAGTGTGATCAGGCTTTGGGACAGCTGGCACAAGAAACTTAAATGCTGACAGCAGGACTCCTCTGCTGTCCTGTCCTTTCCTCTCTGCTATAAACTCCATTTTCTTCTCCCATGACTTTTTTCCTCCACATGCGAAGAACAGAGCCACAGTGGTGTGTGGAGTCTGCCTCCTGTGTTCACTATTCTACTACCTATGAGGCATTGATTCTCTTCTCTTAGGTTTAGTCCCTAGTGTTGGCTTACCTTAGATCAAATGTCCATGAATACTTTAATCAGCTCGAGCTGTGGGCTAAGCTCATATAAAATAGACATAGCAGCACAGGGTTCTTGCCAGATTTTGTGAGCTACCCAGCCAACTCCAATGTCATCTGCTCCACTGGCTAATTATTTCCCATCCTTCAGTGCTCATCTCTGATATCATTCCCTCTAAGAACCCTAATTACAAGCTCTTATAGCACTTTTAACTTCTTCATAATGCTTATTAAAATTATAATTACTTTTTTATTGGTATAATTTGTTTGCCATCCCTCCTCCTCACTAAAATGCAAGCTTCAGAAACGCAGCAACCATGTCGATTTGTTCTGTGTTATTTTCAGCAATTAGCACAAAGTCTTGCTAAAAGTACATGTTTGGTTCATAGTTATTGAATACAGGAATAAGTTCCTGGACTGAGTCACAAAATTTCAAACCCAGCAAATCAGACATGCAAGTGATGTCTTAGAAAGGAAGTGATCAGAGTTTCCAAATTAGTCATTTACATGAATGTTAGTAGATTTCATATAATACACACTGTCTGCACCAAGAGTAGGACTCCTGTTCAAATACTGTTATATATAAGAAGTGCTTTGGAATTCATGTAACCATTAAGGTGGCACCAATAGTTATGATGTGAATAAAGAACAGCACTCATTTTCTTTTTTTTTTTTAATTTTTTTAATGTTTTTTATTTATTTCTAGGAGAGAGAGAGAGAGACAGCATGAGCAGGGGAGGGACAGAGAGAGAGGGAGACACAGACTGAAACAGGCTCCAGGCTCTGAGCTGGCAGTCAACACAGAGCCCGACGCGGGGCTCGAACCCACGAACCGCGAGATCGTGACCTAAGCGAAAGTCGGACGCTCAACCGACTAAGCCACCCAGGCGCCCCAGAACAGCACTCATTTTCATCCTTGCGAGGAGGATGCTAGAGTGGAGAAGGAATCTCATATGGACATAAGAAGGCATACCCCTGATCTTTGATTCTTCAAAACTTAAATAGTAATAAAAGAAAAAAAATAAAAATGATATGAGATAGAATATTGGCTGCCATCCCTATCAAATCTGTTGGTTTTTATATCATGCACAAGATACAGATAAGGTAGAGGGAAGTTTAGAGATGAAAGATAGAATGATGGATTTGACTACATGAACATTGGAAACTCTGGTCGATTATAAAACACCACAGATAAAATTACATGAAACATACTCAACAATATTTATGACATAAAGGGGTAATAGCTTAAATGCATTAAAAATCTTTTACAAATCAATAAGGGGAAAAAGCTGCAAACACTTGTACAGATTAGCAAGAAGTTGACAAAGGAAAGAATACCAATTCTTGATAAACATATAAACAAACAGAAATTGGTTCTATTTCATTATTAAATTGCTAAAAGCATAACAGTGGTATATATCTACACACACACACACACACACACACACACACACTGAGGCCAGCAGTCGTTAGATAGCTGCTGACGTAAGGAGAAAATTGTAAAATTTAAAACTAGCAAATATATATACTAATTCACCCAAATGTTACAGAGGCTATGGCCTTTTCTTTGAGATGGGTCCTCAAAATAGAATTTTGCCTTATCTTCCCTGTATATAATGCATCATCTAAATTTCTAGGTTGGGATTCAAGAATCTAAGGCATTTGCAGAATAATCTGTTTGTAGAATCTTTCATAATGTTTGAAAAATGTTTTTTAGTCACACTAACTCCTCAGAAATATATTTTTAGTAACCTGTCTTTCTTGAATCTTACTAAAGCTTTTTACATTCATATAGCATCAGTTTTTATAATAATCAAAATATGTAAGTGCAGTGGCATGTGCAACTGATAAAAACAGGTTTGGGGACACATGCAAGTGAGTTTTAATAAGTACTTAATTTAACCAGTAGGAGTGAATAGCAATTAACTAAGAATATGTACTCTTAATGTTGGGAATCCATTAAGCAAAGGCTAGGAATGGATGACACTAGATAATCCAATGTTGTCTAAGTGGAAGTGAGTTAAGGAACATCTGCTGTGCTTACCATTATTTCAGTACTGAAGATGCTAAGTTCACTTGTACCGTTGACTGATCTCCTGCTGAACTGTAGGCCCCTTCAGGATGGGTGCTCCCATCTCGCCCATACCTATATTTCTTGAGCCTAAGAGAGGGTCTGGCACAAAACAGGTGTTTACCCACTTTTAGGTTGCATTAAAGAAGGAACAGAATGTTTGTGCTGTTTCATTCAGTAATATTTCCCTTCTATAAATCTGTCTTAAGAAAAATTCAGACCTATGCCAAAGATCTATGTTTAAAGGTGTTTATTGAAAGTCTTTTTTGAGGGGCGCCTGGGTGGCTCAGTCGGTTAAGCATCTGACTTCAGCTCAGGTCATGACCTCATGGTTCGTGGCTTCGAGCCCTGCGTTGGGCCCTGTGCTGACAGCCAGCTCAGAGCCTGGAGCCTATTTCAGATTCTGTGTCTCCCCCTCTCTCTGACCCTCCCCTGTTCATCCTGTCTCTCTCTCTCTAAAAAATAAATAAAACATTTTTAAAAAAAGTCTTTTTTGATAGTTTAAAAATAGCTATAGGGTTGCTCACTGAAGCATTGTTTGTAATAGTAAAAGATGGAAAATATCCTAAATATTCAAAAATATAAAAATAAATTGTGGTAGTGTTTGATAAAATATTATACCATCATTAAAAGTGATTTCTTTTTTTTAAATAATAGTCTCTTTTTTCAAAGAACAGGAAAATGCTCAAAATTTGATACATTTGAAGTTACATTGAAAACTATACATAACATTATCCTAATTATAAAAAATTTTATAATAAATAAATTTATATTTACATATATCAAAGCCTGGAATGAAAAACACTTTGCTGTTAATGGTGGCTCAGACTGGTTTGTGAACAATTTTAATTTTCCTTTTGATACCTGTTCACAGGTTTTATGTGTTACTTTATAGTCAGAAGAAAAAAATAAAGGTTGGGGGTAGAACTGATTTATTTCCTTAGGCAACGAGAGGAAATGAATTAGTCTTCAGTTAGAAATGCAAAGAACAGTCAGGACAGAGTAGCTGAGACAACATAACCAATTATGGAAGATTACAGACAGAGAGAAAGAAAAATTAATAGTGACAGAAAAAAAAAGATTATATTCCAAAAATTAAGTTTGGAGGGACTAGAACCATGACAGAAATAAATTACATGATTTGATGTAACGAATAATTGCTGTGGCTTCAATAAGTTACACAGTATTATTGATTTTATTGAATAGGGAATGATAATAAAGAGAAACTCCTGTCATTAACCCAGAAAGAATAATAATCCAACGAAATGACAAAATCAACCACTGGTAGGATTTTAAACCTGGTTATCTCTTGCAGTTTTTCCCACTTATTTTTATCTGCAGAGTTTGTTCACTGTTTGAAGTTATCTAATTAGGATAGTCCCCCGTGAGTTGATGGAAGGAATGTGGGAAAACTTGTACTGACATCTTAGCAAAACATTGTACAAAGCTCCATATCCCAGGTCAGTATACAACCGTAAAGAGACTTGTAACCTGCAAGTGTTCTCTGTTACAAAAGTAGCTGCAGACTGGCCTGAAGGCCCTGTCAGTCGGCCAGATTTCCCTCTGCAGAAGCAAATGTCACTGGGTCAGGCTAAGGTCAATATTGTGAATCAGAGGGGTTATTCATAACAGAAATAAGAGCTGATGTTCAGGTAAGGAATCCAGTAGCAAGCCTCGACAGAACCAGACAGCCTGATGCTACTGATTTTACCGACTTCCTGCTCAGGCTGCCAAATTCTCATTTCTATTGAGTAGGAAGAAGGAGCAGATCTCTGTAAACTGGACATATGTCACAGCTGGGCCCAGCAGCAAAGTTATGAAATAGGGCAGAAGCCATATCTAAGCTATGTTGATTCATGGTGCTTGTGAGGATTAATGTATATGA
This sequence comes from Hyaena hyaena, assembly GCF_003009895.1. Lineage (NCBI taxonomy): Eukaryota > Metazoa > Chordata > Mammalia > Carnivora > Hyaenidae > Hyaena > Hyaena hyaena. The sequence continues at coordinate 45,041 of NW_024082464.1, forward strand.
AAGTATTTAGATCAGTGCTTGGCCTATGGAATAAACACAGTGTACGTGAGAAAAGGGATTTGTAGATTGCAGTAATAAGGGATAATGGGAGAGGGTCTTAAAGGATGAGAGAATTTTAATGGGTTCAGTAGGTGCAGTGATTTCCATCCTTGGTTTAGCGACCAACCTTGGCTGTTTAAGAATCACATGGGAAATTTACTAATAATAGAGAATCTCTAGGCTCTACCTAGATCTTGCAACAGGGCTATATCATGTGTATTTTAGACCTCCCCCAATAATTCTGATGCATAGCCTAGTTTGAGATCATTGAAGTTGGAGCTGTGGGTGGTGAACAACAGCATAATGAAATGTAAGGAAGTGTGGAGGTTTGTGTGATGTTTGTAGTGAGTCATTCCAGTTTATTTGAGGAAGAGAGTTCTGGAATGCTATAGATGAAGATAAATTCAAAAACGTAGTTTGGGTTATTACATAAAGGATCCTGGGTGGTACGCCAGAGGCATTTGACTTTACTGGCTAGGTGATAGAGATTCACTGAAGATTGAGGAGAGATGAAGAATGATATCTTGATCCCGAGCATCAGGAATATAAATTTGAACACTTTGGGAGGGTGGGCAGGAAGAACCATCCTGCTTTATCTCATTTTAGATTCATGGTCATCAAGTGAATTGAGACTCCATTGCAATTAATAATCTCATGGGGTGGCTCTTAAACAATAACTATGCCCTGGTCTCAATTCCAGAAGATCTGATATAATTGTTCTGGGGTATAGTGTCCCTGTTGATAGCAAGTGAAGATTTCCCAGGTGATTCTAATATGCAGCCAGGTTTGAAAAGCTCTGCTGTAGTCAATTCATTCTTACATTAGTTGAGGTATATCAAAATGTCTCTTTCTCTTTGAATGCTTTCCATCTTCTTACCTTATGACTTTCATGCATTGGCTTTGTTCTCCTTTTTTTTCTTCTTTGAGAAAATAGAGACAATCCCCTATAATCTGAATGTGTAAGCACATCTTCTTATTCAGTACCCTACTTTCTCTTCCCCTAGAGAAGATGAACTGACCATGCCCCTGGTCACTATTTAGGCAAACTCCCTACCTATAAACACTAGATAAATCCTCTCTTACCTACTCAAGGTCTTCTTTGGTTTCTCATTTTTCTCTCCTGCATCATCAATTATTTTCTCTCTTTTGGATCATTCTTATTAACATAAAAACACACTGATTTCCCCAGACCTCATCTTCACTTTCTGCTTCATTTATTTGCTTCAAATTAGGGCAAAATTCCTTGAAGGAGTAGTCTGAATGTGCTGTTTCTACATTTTATCTTTCTGTTTTCTCTTTTAACCACTTCAATCAGACCTTGGTTCCCATCAGTCTTTTGAATCTGCTCTTGTCGAGGTCACCAAGGATCTTCATGTTGTTAAAACTAATTGTATATTCCCAGTACTCACTTTACTGGACATCACAGCAGACATTAACACAGAGCATACTTTCTATTAACATTTTTTTTTATTACTTATTTTTCTTGGAGATCCTTTTTTTCCTCTTGGTTCTCTTCTAACCTCGTTTGCCATCCTTCTTACACTTCTTTGAAGAATCCTTCTCATCTTCTCACTCAGCCCTTGTATCTCTTCTTTTCTTTATCTAGACCCCCATAGTGTTGTCAGCCACTATTTATACACTCTTGACTTCACAAAATCTTTTATCTCTAGCCTCAACTTTTCTCCTTATTTACACAGTCATAGATTCAACTCTTTAAGTGACATTTCCCATTTATGTCTAATGTGCATCTCAAACATAACCTTTCTAATATCATATTTTGACTTCCCAACTCTTGCACCAAATCTACTCTTTTCTCAATCCTCCCCATTTCTATTCTCCAGTCGCTAAGATAAGACATTGGAATTTTCCTGAACACTTCTCTTTTTCTCACATTCAATCCATCAGCATATCCTGTTGATATCTTCAAAATACGTTCTTATATTCTTAACCTTTTTTAGTTCATGATTATTAACACAAACCCTCAAAGGCGCCTTAATTTGGAAATGGTCATCTTTGTTACCACCTTAATCCATGTCAGTAATGTCTATCTCCTGGACAATTGCCAATGACTTTCATTCATCTCTGATTTCATTCTTTTGTTCTATAGTCTGTTCTCCACACAGTAGCCAATGTGAGCTCTTCAAAATATAAGCCATCAAGTCAGCCATCAAGCCCTCATTACCTTCAATCCTTAGGGTAGGCCAGATTATACTACAGAAATAAATCCCAGTGGTGAGCCCCCCTGTCCCTGCCAAAGACGGTCACTCATATTCCATGTCCATTTTGTATCTATTTGGGTAAAGGAGTGGTGTTTTTTGTTTCCAATGGTTTCTCAGGTACCCAAGCTACTAGAGGCTTTACTTTGTGGTAGTTCAACCACCTGGAGTTTGCAGCTTTCTTAGTTGCTTAGGCAGGTGGAAAGAAAGGCTAAAGTATCCTGCATGACATTTTTATTGTCTCAGCTGAAATGTAAACTATTCCTCCCACTCATATTTCATTGGCCACATCTACTAAAAAGGTCTTGATCAACTGAGAAGTATATTTTCTGTGGCCCAAAAAGGAGAAGAAAACTAGAGATTCATGAACATATTTAATGTTTCACACATCATTTTGCTTAGAATAAAATCCAAAGCCTTTGTGATAGCCAAAAGATCTCATAGAATCTGCTTCATGGATAACTCTGGCTACATCTTCTGCCACTGTCCTACTTCTTCACTCGACTCCAGCTATTCCTGCCTCCTTGTTATTTTTGAACATTCTGATCACAGACCTCTCCCTGGAATGATCTTCCTATATGTATAGGACTGCATCTTTCATTTTATATAGGCCTCTGGTCAAATACATTTTTTAAATGTTTATTTTATTTTTGAGAGAAAGAGAGAGAGAGAAAAAACAGGGAAGAGGCAGAGAGAGAGAGAACAGGGGAGAGGCAGAGAGAAAGGGAGAGAGAAAATCCCAAACAAGCTCCATGCTGTCAGTGCAGAGCCCAGTGAGGGGCTGAATCTCACAAACTGTGAGATCATTATCTGAGCCAAAATCAGGAGTTGGATTCTTAACTGATTGAGCCACCCAGGCTCCCCTCTGATCAAATACATCTTATTAACAATGTCTTCCTAAATTGACAATAAATTAAAAATAAATGCCTAAAATAAATAAAACTAAAAAAATTGTATTCCACTACCTATCTATATAAAAAGTACCTCTCTGTCCTTTACCCTGCTTTATATTTCTTCATATTTATTTATACTTGTGTTATTATATTATTATATGCCAATTTATTTTCCATTTTACTAGAATTTATGGATCATCTGAGGAAGGATATATTCTGTTTGGTGTACAGCTATCTACAGCTGTCCTAGGAGAGTGTCTGACACACATTATAGGTGCTCAGTAAATATTTATTGAATGAATTAATGAATAAATGAAGTGATAAAACTTAAATCCTAGCAGTGCATGAGCTAATCAAAAGGAGATAGCAGGGAAGAGGGCTGGCTGAAGAAATGACCCCTAGGAGTGCCTTCTCTCGAGAGTGTGCTAGAAGAAATGAATCCACTGAAAAAGATTGAGGTAGGAAGAGAATCAGAATGTGCTAAGTGATGAATGTAAAGGTAGGGCATAGATTTAAAGACTGGGTGCTTGCAAGGTTTAAGAGAATGAAAAGTGTGTAGAGGGCATTGGGTTTAGTAAGTCATAAAGCTATGTATGTTCTGGTTATCTGTTGCTGCATAATCAACCTCCTCAAATTTAGTGGCAAAAAGATAATTTTGATATGCTCACAAATTCTTTGGATTATGAATTTGGACATGGCACCTTGAGAATGGCTTATTTGGAGACTCAGCTGGGAAAGCTTGATTGGCTTGGAGTGACTTATAGACTGGGGCTGGAATCATCTGGAGACTTTGTCCATATGTCTGGTGCCTGGTCTGGTATAGCTTAAAGACGGGGCTCAGCTGGGACTGTTGACCAGGGCACCTATAGGCGACCTTTTCTCTGGCTTGGGCTTATCATAGCTTGGTGTCAGGGTCATTTCTGAGATGAACTGTCCAGAGTAGGAACATCTGGTAGGTGAGCTTTCCAAGGGAAGCAGATGTGAGTTGCACCGCCTTTCTAATCCAGTTTAGGAAATCACACAGCATCGTTGTGCTGCTGCATGATGTTGAGTACAAGCAAGTAACTATGGCCAGTGCAGATAAAGGAAGATAATTAGACTCAAAATTGGGGGTTCAGGTAGGAATTAGATGCCATTTCTTGATTGGCAAGTGACAAGATCGCAGTGCAAAAGGACATGTGGCAAGAGTGATTTTATTGCCATCCTCTTTGAAAATGCAGTTTGCCACAATTGATAACTTTTGATAAACCTATTTATGTATATAGATTTCTCTAAGTTTGGTGGTAAAAGAAAGAAAAGAGCTGGATTGGATTAGACTTAAATGGAATATTTCAAACTTTTAATCTTCAAATAATAAAAACATGAAGAGTTCAACCAAAGAGATTAAGTGTCCTGAACAAGGGCACACAATTTGGAGGAAAGCTAGTTTCCAGAAAGCAGGACTCAGAAGCCCTCATGCTTTTTGTGCTTTTCATTCCTTTAGAATAGCCTGGAATCCTATAGGAGTGGGGTGATGCAGAACCTGCTTTGCTCCCAATAGACATGGATTCAGGGCCCTCCATCTCTGCTTCAACCTGAGTAACTCTTAGTTGATCAGTTTTATATTGGGGTTCCATTTGTGATTTTATTTTGAAAAAGGATTTTGCTGCTAAAAATTTTTGAAAACAACAAAGTGGAAGTTTTCAAAGTTCCTTCCATTTCCAACTTTCTATGTTCCTATTTTTCTATATTATTCATAAGCTGACATTGACAGCAATTCCAAACATTGAGGACAGGCCAGGGGAAAAAGAAAGTGAAAAGTACCACTTGTTGCAGATCTGTATATATCACGCTGTGAGCCAAAGTCCTTACAGATGTGATCCCTTTAAGTCCTTTCAGTCCTGCAAAGTAGGTGTTATTAACCAGAATATTCAAATAATTCAGATTGCTTGTCTAGGGTCACTCAATGATTCAAAACTAAATTAGTTAGTTTACAAAGACAGTGGTTTTTTTTTCTTTTTTTTTTTTCCTTTGTTCACCAAAGACCTCCTTATCTAGTGACACATACTGAGAACATACAGAAATCTGTGTGGTCCACTTCACATGCAGTAGAACAATCTTCACTTTATATTAAATGAGTGTCAACTATTTTATGCAATATAAAGCTTTAGATTTATGATCACACCTCAGAATTTAATTCTATCACTGTGAAATATGACTTCGGCCTTGGCTTCAGTGGGCCAAGTGTGTATCCAATGCACTTCTACTAGACATAAGAATTTTTACATCTAACTAAGTATTTTATTCATAGCAATCAGTTGCACTAAATACAAGGTTGGGTTGTTTCGTGATATTTTCCCCCCAGATTTGGCTTTAAAAATTTTTTGAACTCTGTTTCTGTTAGAACACTAACCCAAGTAGGTGAAAGGCAGGATATTTTGGATTACTACATTTTTCTCTAAGGCTTTCTTCTTTTTTATACTTTGTATTATTTATTTATGGATGGAAGATGACTTGAAGTAATTACAGATTTTTCAGTGGTATCAATGCTTATAAACTAATTCTAGAGAAATTGAAATGACAATATAATCTCTACTATTCTGTCTTACTCTTTACATTTTATTTACATTTCACAAAATTTGTGGATCAAGAAGATATATTTTTCGTAAAGTTATCTAGCTAATGTGTTTTTCTCTGATATGTATTAATTACATGCATTTTCCTGTTTGTTTAACCCTTTGGATGTTTTTAATCACTTTCAACATAAAATTAAGCAGCTTTCATTATTAAATATAAATTGTTACAGCATTTTACTCTTAGAGAAATACATTTGTATTACTGACTGAAATTATCATTATTTTTTAAAGTTTTTATTTATTTTGAAGAGAGACAAGAGTGCATGCACATGCAGGGGAGGGGCAAAGAAAGGAGGAGAGAGAGAGAATCCCAAGCAGGCTCTGCTCCACACTAAGCCTGAGGTGGAGCTTGATCTCATGACTGTGAGCTGAAATCAAGTATCAGATGCTCAACCAACTAAGCCACCCAGGAGCTCCTGAAATTATTATATATTAAATATTACATATTATGATTTATATATAGCACAGGAGGAAATTTCCTCCATGTTACATAATCACATATTAGCAATGGCTTGAAATGACTTGTTTTTATTTAATTTATTTTAATATTGTAGAAATGATAGTCATCTACCCATTACATGTTCTTTGATCACACACAAATTCAGTGAGGCTAGAAGTGGTATTGAAGTAGGCTTTTGACTCCTTGGCATTTGCAAGGTCATGTCTCAAGCCAAGCCTAATAGCAGATTTGAGTGTAATTCCAAGGCTGAAGCTAAACTTTAGTCCCTCCCTATTGAATGCCCATCTCTTTGTAAAACTGTTAAGTATCAAACAAACAGCTCAGGAACCAAAATGTATCCTGAGACCATTTTTTCTTTTAAATAGAATTAATTAATACTCACAAATATCTTACCAATGTGACAAGACATTTGAATAAGTTTAATTTGGAATTATAATTGAGAAAAGAAACAAGAACACTATTCATATTCAGAACTGTCCGTGTGGAGTCATTAGATAGCTATTCAAAAGTTTACATATTACTCAGAGCTCAGTGGAATCACTATTAATTCTCTTTAATTAAACTTCTGACATTTAATGTTGAGAGCTACCATTAGTGAGGTCCAAGAGACTTGACTGAGATCAATTTGACTACTTAGACTAAATGCAGTTAAAAAAAATTTTTTGAGAACTATATATTTGGTTAATTCATAAAAGGTAGCACATAATCTGATTGAAACTAACTTGGTAACAAACAAACTGGCCAAGACAATGCTACTGAAAAATTGGTCACAACAAATAATTTAGATACTTATTTTTTCAAAATTGGTTATTTTGGTAAAACAATTTTTAATTTTATAGTTAGTTACTACTACCATACATATTATTATGTAGACTTACATAAATAAAGTTAGTTATACTGTATATCCTATCATTTTGGTGGATCTAGGTTATTTAAAATTTTCTAATAGACTGTACTTTATTAACATGACTAATGAAACATTAATGTGGCCCATACACATATGAATTTATGTGTTGAGCAACAATTATTAAGAGAATGGATGCAGAAGATTGTGCATTTTAGTTATATAATTCTTTGGTTTTGTTATTTTTGAGTTTCTAGTCAAATGGCAAGTAATGAAACTGGTCATGTTGGTTATCAGAAAATAATGATTTTAATTCAGTGATATTTGGTATGTTATTAGATGATTGAGGGAAAGCAAAATTTCCTCAGTTTACTCCTTTCCTCATTGTAGGATGCCCATGAAACTGAAGTGAATTGACTGAACACTGCTGCAGGCAGACAGAAACAGTAGAGGGATTGAGTGCTAGTTCCTAGTTGCTTCACTGAGTGCTAGATGTGTCATTAAACTTTCAGATACCATCACTGAACTAGCAAATAATCCTTACTATATTGTGGCCAGTAAAGGTGGACATGGGCACATTTAATAGAACCAGTTAAAATCTACTTTAATTAATGTCTTTACTTTGAAAAGTAAGAAGAGGGTGAAATGGACCATCTTGTAAAATAGCACGTTCTGTTATTGGTAGGTATCTTAGCAAGAGTTGAACTATTTGTTGAACATGTAGGAACTTATTCATTATGTAGTGATTAAAACTTCTTTGAAGAATGTTCTACAGAATAGCAGTTATAAAATATGTTAATATATTTTGTGTTTAAAGTGTTTCCGTGTTCCATTGCTAGGGGAAAAAAGTTAAACATGATCCTTTATTTCAGGAATACTCATATTTTTGATATGCTAATATGCCTTGTGAATCTTAAAGAAGGGAATTAATTTTAAGTGTTTTGAAAACTTTTTTAACTTTGATGCCTTTTATTGGTATCTCATGAGACTACTGCCTATCCAATTAAATACACATCAGGAAACACCGGACTGCATGTTACGTAAAGATTCATACAGCCCTAAGATAAATTAAATGTAATTGTGTTTTCAAAGTGGAATTGCAAATTTGGAAGGAAAATAAAATAAGCATGATGTCCAAGAACAAATAATGATGGAGAACCTCCTATTTCCTCAGTAATACACAAGGATATACATTCAGCAACATAACAAGATCCAAAATAATACTGTTTTAAACAAAAGAGGTTATTTCTCTCATAAAATTCTGAAACGGTATTGGAGATATGCTGTGGGAATTTATCAAGCCTGAGGATTCTTCTGCCTTATTACTGCAGCCTCCTAACACAATTCCTTCATCTCTGTCATCTAAGAAGGTGGAAAAGGGGAGAAAGAAGACAAGCCACTTGCTTTTATGAGCACAACTTATAAATTGCACACAATACTTCTACTGACATCCTTTTGGCTACAATCAAATCTTATAGCTGCCCGTAACTGCAATGGACTGAGTTCGGTTTACTCTGGGTGGTTATATGCTCAGCTACAGGTTGGGAAGTTCTCTTAACTATAAAAGTAGGAGAGCATGTATACTGGAGAAAAATCTGTAGCCTCTGCTGTCCGAGCCATCAGAGCAGTTTCTTTTGACGACATAATGTTTATGATTTTTAAAGTTAAAAAATTATTTTCATCCTAATGAGCATACTTTTTAATCCTTATCATCTCTTTCACTCATTCCACCACATCCCTCCCATATGGTAACCATCAGTTTGTTCTCTATAGTTAAGAGTCTTGGTTTACCCCTCTCTCTCTTTCTCTTTCTCTCTCCCCCTCCCTCTCTCTCTCCCTTCCTCCCTCCTTTCCTCTCTCCCTCTCTCCTTTGCCCATTTGTTGTTTCTTAAATTCCACATATGAGTAAGACCATATGGTATTTATATTTCTCTGACTTATTTCATTTAGAATTATACTCTCTAGATCTAGATCTATCCATGTTGTCACAAATGGCAAGATTTCATCCTTTTTAATGGCTGAATCATATTCCATTGTATAATACCACAACTTCTTTATCCATTCATCTCTTGATGGGCATTTGGGTTGCTTCCATTGTTAGCCCATTTTGAGTGAGTGTTTTTTGGTATTTTGGGGGGCAAATACTCAATAATGCAATTACTGGATCATATGCTAGTTCTATTTTTAGTTTTTTGAGGAAACTCTATACTGTTTTCAGGGTGGCTGCACCAGTTTGCATCCCCACAAACAACCGTGCAAGAGGGTTCCTTTTTCTCCGCATCCTTGCCAATACTTGTTATTTCTTGTGTTTTTAATTTTAGTCATTCTGACAGGTTGTGAGGCAAAATGTCATTGTAGTTATGATTTGTATTTCTCTGATGCTGAATGATGTTGAGCATTTTTTCATTTTTCTATTGGCCATCTTGATGACATAATGTTTGTAAGGAAACATTGCCTATAAAATTAAAAGTATATTTCTTTATCGATCTTCTGTCATTCCTTTATATATACATCTAAAATGTAAGAAAATCTAGCAAAATATAAAGTGTTGATAATAGATCTGAGAGAGAAAGAATGTGCAAACACACTGACAGAAGGAATGAACACATGAAATTATATGAATGAGATGAGGTAGATCATTTATAATGCACTTTGCTGTGAGTCAAAGCTGAGAGTAATATTTTGCACATAACGTGAGATTCCCTAGCCGCTGAAAAATTAGTATGTACTGTTTCCAGGAGCTACGTGTGCTGTCTGACTCATAGTCACTCAAATATTCATAAATTATTTGTTTTATGATGGTGTTAACTGTTAATATTTTACATAATATAGATTCAAAGCTTAGGACTGTTTCCTAATGTTTTTGTGAATTTCAAAACTTTTTGTCATTCAGTGTTTTTTTTTTTTAAGTTTTATTTATTTATTTTGAGACAGAGCATGTGTGCATGTGAGTGGGGGAGCAGCAGAGAGAGAGTCCCAAGCAAGCTCCACACTGTCAGCACAGAACTGATGCAGGGCTTGAACTCACGAACTATGAGATCATGACCTGAGCTGAAAGCAAGAGCCACCCAGGTGCCACTGTCATTCATTATTTTTACGACTGCGTTTTTCTTTTAAGTTTTTAATGAACAATCAGTTTGCCTGTTGACATCCATTTTCTCAATAACACACAATTTCAAATTTACAAGCACACACACATATATACATATACACACATACATCATATACATATATAAACTAATAGAACCTTATAATTACATATTCTAATATATATATAAACTATATATAATTAACACACATATAAGCTAATATATATAAAACTATATATATGTTTATATACAAACATTATATATACATATATATATATATAAACTCATAAGTAATTATAAGCACCTTCTCTGTATAGAATTGTGATCATTGCTATGGAATATGTGAAAAGGGGTAGCACTTGGTTACTATGAGATTGTGTGCTATACATACTCTAAAAATAGAAAGCCTAGAAAACAAAATTTTCTAAAATAAAATGCAAATTATAGGACTAGCGGGCATGGTGTTATCTGCTTGTCTGGACCTAACGCTCATCATCAAGAAATAACTTGCTTTTCATAGATGAAAATATAGGTGTTAGAATCTTGCATCTAGCTGGCATTGCTTCAATCTAGGGTGCTGTATTAAGGAATGGAAAGCAGGGCGCCTGGGTGGCTCAGTTGGTTAAGTGTCCGATTTCGGCTCAGGTCATGATCTCACAGTCTGTGGGTTTGAGCCCCGCGTTGGGCTCTGTGCTGACAGCTCAGTCTGGAGCCTGCTTCAGATTCTGTGTCTCCCTCTCCCTCTGTCCCTCCCCCCTCTCACGTTCTGTCTCTCAAAATAAAATAGACAGTAAAAAAAAAAAAAAGAAAGAAATGGATAGCATGTCAGAAAATTGCTCAAAGAATATATATATACATATACTTGTGTGTATATATAAATATATATATAATAATCCATATTCCTCTGAACTTTCACCAGTTTTTCTTTCATACTCATCACAGCTGTGCATATGGTCCATTTCTATAGATGTGCCTGTCTTCCACTACATTCAGAATCAGGTTGAAAGTTCTATTTTTTTCCTTTAATTTTCCCTAGCAGACAAGAGAGTTGCTATGTACGAAAGGGCATGTGTGTCAAAAGTCACCAAATTATATTCAAGGTTTTGTTGTATGTATTTCAGTGGCCTCTTTCAATATAATACTTCTCATTTTTTGAAAATACTCTGATCAGAACTCTTTTTTGACTGGTAGGCAGACATACCCTGAAAAGCATTTAAGTAACTCCTCTCCTCCTAATTTTTTATATGTTCTTATTCAAGGTCCTATTGCTTCGCTACCTTGAAAGTGTGTTATATGTAGTCATTACATCCTCTTTATTTCTCAACTTGCCTCTTTACTCACTGTACACCCAATACTCAAGCAAAACTGCACTTTTACAGGCTTCCTCATTGCCAGACCTCCTTGACTTCTTTTTCACCTGTCTTCTCACTTACTTTTCCCTTTAAGTCCAGTATATACCAGATCCACCTGTGCCCCCCACACAAACTGGTACTGCCTCTTATCTCTTTCATAATAATGCTTCTGTTCCCTCTCATGCAGGTTGGAAACTTCAAAGTCATTTTCAATTCATTTCTCTCTATCATCTGTTTCATGCAGTCAGTTGACCTGCTTATTGTAGGGTCCAGATCCACAATGTCTTTTTTTTTTTTTTTTTTTTTTTTATGTTTTATTT